>NC_051161.1:104883257-105038871 GCF_013339745.2 Dermacentor silvarum | reverse complement strand
GTTTTTGGCACTATATGGGACTTACAAAAGGCCAGACAGGACACACACACACACCCCTACTTTTGTATGTCGCATATTTCGTACAATAAATCGTGTTTACATCGCAGCTACATGCTGCATACAGATGGACGCTTGACTTCCTTTTCAAGAACCATCGACGCAGACCGTCCCAACCAATTTCTGGCCTAACCCACGAGAACAGTCCCTACGGGACCGCCACTCCGGGCGCTCATCAAAGGCTACTCTAAAAGCGTCCGCTGTGCCCGAGCGTCCTGCGAACTGCTTGAAATGGAAGGAGGAGCGTTTCCGTTTCCCGTGACTTTAAAAACTCTCCTCTCCCAACGGGCTCTTCGCAATCCACGAGCTGTAGCGAACGGGCCACAAACGAAACGCGCGAGGAGAAGGATCGGGAGGCGAGGCACGTAGATGCAAGAGCTAGCGAACCATCGAACAGGGAGAAGAAGCCGTGGAGCTCCGATCCCATCGAATGGCGCAGCGTATCGTCAAAAAAAACAAAAAAAACGAAGAAACAAGAGACGAAGAAGATAACGGGAGGTCGAGACGATTCCCTTCGCCTCGACGGGAGAATGCAGCCTTCGGGAGCCGCCGATTTCGTCGCCGCCCCCACGACTTACACAGGGGGTCCTTCTCCCTACCCCGGCCGCTCCCCAGAGGACCGACACAGCCACAAGGCGAGACAGATTCTGCTGCCGAACTCCGGGAGGCGGAAGCCTTTTCGAATGCCTCGCTCTCCCCCCAGCTGCCCTTTTACGCAAATGCGCGAGAAATACGGCGGTGTTTGGAGAGAGCGCGGAAAGATGAGAGCGCCGGTCGACCACGGGCGCTCGGCCCCGCTTTTCTTTCTTTGTCAGCTTTTCCGAGCCGCGATAGGCCTTTTTTTATCCACTGGAGCGTCGTATCTTTCTTTTCTTCTCTGATGTGTTTTGTGCGCCGAATCTCGCTCTCCGAGCTTCCTAAACGCGCGAATAAAATTCAAAGCACCCGAGCAAACAGACTTTACCGCTGCGTTCTTTCTTTATTGATCCAGCAGAGAGAAATATACGACGACGGTGCAACGCAATGGGACCGACCTAAATTTCCCTACTGCTGTCGTCGGACTGTTCGTTATTAGGGCACGCGCTGAAAGATCACCGAGGAACAAGAAAGTGTGGCAATCCGCCAGGACAAACTGAATCGACGGCGATAAGGTCATGATTATTGTGCGTCATTAAAGGGAAACTAAAGAGAAAAATGCTTTCAGCTGCTATATTAAATACCCCAACTACAACAATAAAAACAAATGCTCTTAACCACGAAAAAAAGACATAACGAAAGACAATTGGCGACACTGCCTGGTGGTCCCAGACCAACTCGCCGTGCCGTCATGCCTCCTCGGGCCTAGTTAATTGTTCATTGGTAAAATTGACTACGTTGAATTGTAAAGGAGACAAAGACCAAGCTATTCAAGTTACCAAAAACGTATACTGCCCCATAACGGCCCAAATGCGAAAAGGATAACACTGAAATCCATGACGTCACGCTGAAGTTCCAGCGCGAAACAAAAAAATAAGAAACTGATTTTTTTTTCGTATAGTAATCAAACCCTTAGCTCAATGTTAATGAAGTTTCAAAAGAATATTTGATAGTATAAAGTGGCGTACGGTTTCTCTTTAGGGGCCTTTCAGTATTTCTGTATACTATAAGCATTCAGTTTTGTTTCCTCCGCGTTATGACAAAAGCACCGCACTAGCTGTTTTTGATCTCGCAAACGACAGTACGCTTGTATCAACATGTACATTATCAGGAAGCAGAGGCTGTCGGCTAAACGATGCCAACATTGACTTACAGCTGAAGCGCATTCAACGGCAAGCAAGCTTCAAAAGTATAGATTAAAAAGCACTGCCCGCGACCGGCATTTCTCGCTTCAAGATAGTTTATGTTTATACTAGAAACAGCACGAATATTGGCTGTAGAGGTGGTAGAGGAAACAACAGCGTTTTCTGTCTGTCCTCTACTCCTTTTCTTTCTTTTTTTCGCCAGTATCTCGCGCCATTTCTAGCATAAAGGTTAAAGATGAAGCAACCAGCCCATATAAAAACGTTATCACATAAACAGTTGATTCCTAGTCACTGACCTTTAAACATTCATGTTACGACAGAACGAAGCGCCGCTCCTTTACGCAATACTGTTTTTTTTTTATACCATTTGCACTTAACGCCCCTCTGGGAGCCCCGAGCGACGCAGATAATATGCACGCCCAATACAGGAAACCGCTGTGTCAAAATGAAACGCCTCGATGTAAAAAAAAAAAAAGATGCAGGGCCCATCCTGTCTCTAGGGCAAGAACACTGAGCAACATTGTACGCGCCGCTTTATCAAACTGGCGGAGAGGATGAGGCGACGCAACTTAACGGAAAGATCGTCACGAGAGCACTCGCTAAGCGCAGGTGCTCATTAGCTTTTGCAGCCATTATTTCCAGCAGCCGAAATTCCCTCTCCTCGTTCACGCTTGTTGCTTCATTTACCTTCAACGTCATTCGGCGTGCACGCCGGTTTTGTTTAAACCCGATAACATGATGGAGACAAAAAAAAGAACAAAAAATAATAATAGGAGCAACCATCGAAACGACGCGTTTAAGGGCGTGCACAAAATTGAGCGAAGAGCGCGCGCGTTCGTCCTGCTTTTCGGCCGGCACCACCAATGCACTCAACTTCCATAAACGAGAGAAGACTCGATACAGTCGCTTCGCCGCTGATGCTGCGCAAGCCGTAGCGCCGTGAAGCACCGCTCAATGGAGCTGCTGGTGCACGCGCTGTCTTTCCTTTCCGGCTGGCTATGCAGTGTGCTTCACGGGCGGCCGTATATCACGCAGTTATCGTCCCGCACAGCCGCAGTCGTCGTTGCTGCGTGCTCCTGCTTTTCACGGCGCGCGCTGAGCGTCCTCGGAACCGTGTTTCTCTTTTCGTTGTCCTTTCTCCACTCAAACGGCAGGGGGCTTCATACAACAGAACCGCAACAAGGGATGAAAGCCGCGCGAAACAATGCTGATGACTGCTGCTGCACTTTCGCTGCTGTGCTGGCCCTTGCCTCCGCGACAAGCGTATATATCCTCCCCGCTGAGAGCGTTGGTCTCTCTCGCGACGCTGAAACATTCAGGCGAGATCACCGCGTCGCTGCTTCCCGCCAGACTTCCGAGCATTGCGAGGAGTCGTGGTCAAAGAGAAGCGGCGTGGCGGTGCGGGAGGGGGATCTTGGTCCACGTACCCTCGTTCGCATTGTACCTTTCCCGTGAACGGTGCCTACCCTCTCTTCCGATGGCGCCTCCTGCACGTTTCTTACTGCAAGAAACAAAGGCCGACGGCGCTCAAGCATAGAACACCGCGGGCGCCTCGGTGGAGGATGACGTTTTCCTTTTGTGCCCAGCACGCTCCGACGCCGCTGCGCGCATTAAAGCCGGGACAAAAGCGTCAAACGTATTTTCGCGGCGAAACCGCCTCCTGCGGCAGACCCACTGCAAAAAAACAGATTTAAGGAGAATAATAAGTAAAGCGAAGCTAACTGCTGCAGATGATCTAATCTCTGCGTGTCTGCGGACGCTACGTCAGCGCGCCGCGGTAATAACGGTCGTACACTATAATAACGCGTGTTTATTAAAAGCGTAACTTTAGCAAACCGTCTCATAGGAAGCGAACGCATATTTTATTCCTCCTAGTTATGGAAAGTTTAATTTAACGAAGGCAGACTAAAGCCGACTCCGAGAGTGTGCAGCGGGTGCATAAAGAATCGTCCGCACGGCGACAGGAATGAGACGTTTAGTGACGCAGTCTCCTTTCCCCAGCCCAGGGTAGCGAGCCGGCACTTACACTGGCTAACCTCCCTCTCTTTCCCTCCCTTTTTAGCACCGAAACTGTTTAATTCAGCCGTAACTTGTGGTTCGTATCAAGAAACTCATCATCACGCAAACAAGAAATAAATACAAGAAAATAAACGATCTTGCCGAGGCGGGATTGGAACCCGCGTACCCACGGTCCCAAAGCAAGCGTCGTAACCACTAATATAACGAAAAAGGAAGATGAGCTATACAGCCACGCTCGCAGAAAACGCATTTATGCGAACCATTTGATTGCGTTGAGCGTCGTCGTCTTCGTCCACAACTGGCGCGTTCGCACGCGCTCGTGCCAATGCTCTGCGAGGTGAAGAGGATGTTTATAGCGCGATATGCTCAGGAGAGAGATAAAGAAAATGAGAGCGAGAGAGAGAGAGACACACATTCACGGAGCGGTCTGCTGGAAAGCGTTGTCGCATTGCAACGGGGTGGAAACGCGGTGTCGGCATTGGAAACGTGGTGTCTGTGTTGCAAGCTGCGCTATTCAATGCGCAGTGACGGCCGTAAGTCCGAGAGAGAGAGAGACGCATTCACGGAGCGGGTCTGCTGGAACGTGTTGTCGGCATTGGAATCAGGCGCAGCAAGGTCGAACCTAGCTACACGAGTATAGGCCTAGCTACAACCAAGTTTAAACTACGACATTACAAGTTCAACCTAGCTACAATCAAGAGACGCAAACAATCGGCCAGCTTCGCTGTGTGTTGAGCTTACGCGGCTAGTGCAGCTTTCGCCTTTTTTTTTTTCTTCTTCGCCTGATCCACAGCTACGTAAAGCCACCGCCTAATTCAGAGTTAGCCTTACTGTGGTTTCTCACCCCCGTCATTTCTGACCTCCGTATTTTATACCCCGGCCACACGAAAGCACCTCCATCACGATTGAGCCTGATAGAGTTGAATTTCCTCATGTCCAGTACCCCAATATATGAGAAAACCCATTAACCTTATATTAGGAAGACACTTCTAAAACGGTACTCCAAGATAAATCAGATGCTACTATCGGCCAAGAATGTTCACGAGACACGTGTTTCTCAAGTCCTTTTTCCATTCTGGTCTGTCAAGGTATGGCGCGTCTATTTAAACAGATTGTCTGTTAAGAACGGAAATAATAATACGGATTGAAGCTTTGAACTTGAGGCTGTGTCCCCAGGGCCTCGCGGTAATTTGGCTTTGTAGTCAATCCCTTGTCCTGTAAAATTTGGTCGCCGACTGTACATGGCGTTAGTGGTTGCACGGATTACAGCGCTCTTAATATTTTTGTTAACTGGTATACACGCCCACACTATGTAGTGTAGCATTTCTCGGGTCCATATTGATTTTAGAATAAGTGTGGTGAATCATCATAAAGACGATAATAAAGGCATAAACAAAAATTTTTATCAGCGCCATCTATACTGCACCCCGTAAGTTGAACTGAGCCAACCATCATCAGAGGCCGGCCTGAGAGAATATTGACTGACATTGTAGCGCAATCACAGCGCTCAATTGCTGCATACTATAATGACTCCCCGCCTCCCACTTCTAAAATAAAATGATATACCAGAACGCACCCCAACCGTCCCCATAATTTACAAACGAAAGCGATTACCTTCCTTCCTACCAGCGCCGCCGCCATTTGAAATTTCTCTTATCAAGATTTGTAACGGATTCCTTTACTTTTTTTCCTCGTTCTTAGTCTTCAAAGTGCAAGTAGTAGCCTAACAGCCTCGGTTATGTGCTCAAAGAACCCAACCAGTTTTGAAGCGAATCCGAGTGAAGTAATCAATAGAATGGTCTTGGCACGCAGCAAAACATATTCAATAAAACGAAACCAGAATTAAGCTTCGTTCAAGGCTTCAACATTTCGTGCCGTAATTTTTACTGTTCATTTTATTAACCTTTTTTTTTTCGGGAAAGCCTGACCACCTGGCTCTGGTCCGGTGAAGCATTCTTGAGTAAAATAAATACGTGAGCACAAGAAACAAAGGAGATGCAAAATCAACAGCGTGTTTGGTCCTCGCGATTACAGTATAATATATACTCGTGTATAATTATTCGGTCCATAAAATTAAGGACAACGTGGGAATTCCTTGCTGTTAAGCGGCAAGAACTGCGCGACCGTCTCATTTTCTGCATTGGCACAGATCAAGCGGCCATAAAGAGGGGTCGCTTATTTTGGGACTGATTCCAATTTTCGTGTTCAACTACATCCACGAGAACCGGACACATACCCTCGTAATGCTGCCACAGCACCAGTTTCCATAAAAAGCCTTTTTTTTATTAAAGCAATCATATTCTAGCTTCTAATGTGACCAAATTTCGATTCAGAATCCTTATGGATCCACGTGGTGCTCTCAGAAGCACCACGTTTTCCGCTACATAAGTCCGCAATACCGGTTTTCAGCTTGGCAAGTCCGAAATTTTTAGCGATATTGCAATTCAGTCTCTTCAGTTTATTTTATTTTTAACCACCCAGTGATTCTCTGCCTATCAGTTCCACAAAATGTATCAAACCAACATAACAAACACTCATTAACTCAAGCTTAACATGCCAAGTTATACTGGCTTTAAGACTCATCAACACCCTTCATTCTACTCTATGCTGATTATCGGTGATATTCATCGCCAATTTCGGCAAGTTGAATCCATCCTTTCAGATGCATAAACGCTGTCCAGTAGGCACCTCAGGAAAATAGCTTCAGAAGCAGTTTTGTTTTGTTTTTGCGGCACAACTGATTTTTCTGCAACCTTTTGGTAAGATGAGCGAGCGGCGTTGTGGCAAAAATTCGAGTGGTCCTGCCCATGTGCCGATTCAAAAAAGAAAAACAATATTGTTCTTGGGTAATAATTACGGCACCTCTAGATCAAACTTTTGTAATCGGAACAGTAGCAGTAAGCCATACATTATTCGACAGATTCACGATCTCACCAGCGTTAAGAGCGATAAGCGGAAGAAATGTCGCAGTTTGGCTCGAAAGGCGAAAGAGTGATTGCCATAGCCAATTGCTACTAGACAAAGCCCGCGATCGAATACACGCAAAATTACCGCACGACTGGCCATTCGAGGCACTTTGCGGGTATTGGCGGGCTTCTTTCCGTTCGGAAAAAAACACTTTTATTAGCACGTATTGAGCAACAAAAAAGCTCTATCGAGAGTTCATGTCGCTCTACAATTTTTTCATTGGCACTTTACAACTAATTATGTTGGAAAAGTTGATTAATTAGTCATTACTAACTATGCATAAGGCAGAATGGAAGAAAATGGCCTGAGTCCAAGCGACGGCAAACAACATTACCTCGGTTCTGTCCAGCTACGTGGCATTTGCATATCTTTAAATCTTGGTGTGAGACAGTTGGCACACCGGTATGGGTATCCTTTTCAAATCCTACCCTCCCAATTATCGATAAAAATCAATAACATCCAGACGCACGCTTCAGATTAGACACAAAATCTTTAGTGTCTTGCTTTACCCCCCTTCTAGCAAATTATCCCTCAATCCAATCTCCCCAATTCTCGCATTTTATCAGCTATACCTACACGTCACTGCAGGCAGGACGTAGTGGGCCATATTTAGCACGAAAAAAAACTTCCAATTTTTTTCCCGAACTATAACAGAAATTTTTTTTGTGTGTGTGTGTGGGTTAGCCCAGGACGTGATCTCGCATTGATAATCGTCTTTCTTCATTGCAAAAAGCTTCTTAATTGCTAGCTTGTTTCAATCGTACGTGTTGACCATCTTGATTCAAGTGCAACACATACAATGTGCGCCCTACTGCACATTCATTCTTACGCGACACGGCTCTCGGTCGGAGTCCGGGCTTACCCGTAGCGCCGAGCGTGGGCCGTGGAGGCCCGACTGCGAAAAAGAAAATATGTGCTACCAAAAATTCCTTCCCTGCATCCATCGAAACTAAGTCCTGAGATTCCTACCAAATTATGTCCCGAAAACAGGAGCTTTCAGAACGAAAACCGCGCACAAACGCAGTTAACAAATGTCGGCAATCCTGAACGTCACGCAATTAACAATCAACTGGACAATCGGCATCACCTCACATAACCTCTCATCACGGCAAAGCACGCTTTACAGGAACGTTCTGACAGCCGCACAGCCGCATGCATTGCAAGATTTCGGCCAAGGAATTAATCCATATTAGCGACAAATCATTTGAGCAACGTACCAATAAGCTAGACGTCTCACGAATCAAAAATACACCTTCCTGGTCGTTGCGTACTGTTCGCGATAAAACGGGGAGGAAACGTCTTTGTATGAGCCATGTCACAGCAAATTTTTGTTATACGCTGGATGTTGTTGCGTGCCCTCTAATGAGCGTTCTACCAGAAGAATGTTTCAGATTGGTTCATTAATAGCTGAGATAGAAATATTTCAGTGCCACAAAACCATGATTTTAGGAGGCGAGCGTCACCGCCAACAAGGTCACTCTCTCCACTTGCTCCCGTCTATTGTTCGCAAGCGAACTTCCTTCCCTGCGTTCTCCCATACCGGAGCTGGAGGATCGCGTTACACATATACGACACAGACCCCGCCTTCTTCTCTTTTTTTCTTTCCCTTTTTTTTTTTTTTTTTTGAGCTGCGAGGCGCACTTCAGGTGAGGGTCTCGCGCGCGAGCTGTTGCGTTTGTCTCATTTCGCGCAGCACACGATTTTGCGCGCTGTGCACGAGAACATCCGACTAGCGATATGAGTAAGTACTACACGAACACTGAGGCAGACGCAAGCGTATCACAGACCATGATCACGCGCTGGAGGAACACGGCAGAAAATGACAGTTTCGCTCTTTGCACGCGCGACCGTACGATGGGGGAACAAGCAGACGAAACGGAAGTACTTCCCCTTGCTACGGTACGAAGTAAAACAAAGACACGCATACATTCGGTTTATAGGCCTTATAATTATTTCTCTAAACAAGCAACACATTAAACAAATAACTGCTGTTGCCTCGAATAATTCTCGAAGTCATTGGTGACTGAGAGTGACATTACAGCACATACATGTACGTAGGCCCACTTGCGCATATTTTATTTATTTATTTAAAAATACTTTACAGGCCCCTAGAGGCATTGTGTAAGGGGGGTCACTACAATCAAAGGTAACTTAAACAATAGTTAAAATACACATGAGAATACATATACAAAAATATCGGGTAAGAAATGTGTTAATATACAGTAATATAGTGCTACAGTATGTGCAGGGAACAAACCGAACGCTTTTGGAAGTGACAGCTCATTCAACAACAAACTTTCACACACAAAAACATAATCAATCAAATTAAAGAGAGAGCAAGACATAGATCGACTATAAGAAAACAATATTTACCGCGTAGTTGCACATTAATAATGCATAGACAAAAATAATAAGTTAGGTTATGTGGAATTGTTAGAAAAATGCGTTGTAAGAAGAAGCCGAAAGTTTTCCTGGTCCCTCTCACAAACTATGGCGTTAGGGAGGTCGTTCCAAAGACGAATGGCTCTTGGAAGAGCGGAGTAATTAAATGAATTAGTCTTTCCGTAGATGCGCATGAAATTGGAAATATTGTGCAATCGCTGTGACCTGTAATGAGGAATTTCAAGAGGCAGAACTGATGGTGCTGTGTTATGGACGTATTTATGAAATAAGGACGTATTTATGAAATAAAAAAAAACATACATCAACTCTCCGCCTGGGAGCGCGGCGCCCGCAAGGAGAGGAACGCTGGGTTTGAAGTTTCAGTTCTTTTTGCGGCGCGTAGCGGTGTATTAGTTTGTAGGCACGCTCGTTCCCGCGCATTGCATGCACTGCGCTTGTCAGTTCGAAATGACCAGACCTGGTGAGGGGTCCTTTAAAGCGAGCTTTGTGCTTTCCCTCAGGTCCACACCAAGTGAGGAAAAGCACGCTTTACAGTTATGTCCCCAAGAAATGAATTAGGACTCCTGCCGAAGGCGTCCTAACCACGGTCAAAGAAGGCAGGTGATCGGACGGCGGCGCGAGGCGCGGCCACTTAGTGTCACTCTACGCACGTCACTGCCGCAAGGGGCAGCACTTGTTCTGGGGGCCACTTTTTCGCTCGCTTTGCTGGCGCTTCTATGGGCGCGCGCGGCAGAGGTGCTTTATTTCGATGCATATATGTCGTTCGCCCGCTTAAAACGACTCTATTTGGTTGGAGGAACGTCCCTTTATATTTATGCCGACATTCCGATTGACTCCGATGCGGCGAGCAGCAGCAAGCGCAGCGCGCCGTCTGCTAGAGCAGACGGCGCGTCTCTCTCGTGTTGTAAATGACGGTATTTTGACAGCAAGTGGCATGAAACCTTCTACCTGCTCAGGATTTGGCGTATAAATAACGAAAAATTGCATATCCTTAGGTATGGGTGTTTAAATGCTCACGGAGGTCGTGAATTATCCACTCTTGCGCCGCTGCTCCTGAATACGTGCTGCCACTAGCGGCGGCGCTCACTTCCGGTCACACGAAGTGGCCGCTCTCTTGCCCCAGCGCGGGCGCGCCGTCGGAGCACCTATGTTCTTACGCCGTGGTCCTAACTTATTAGTGAATACTTCACAGCCGGCAGGTCCCTTCGCTAGCACATCTGGCCAATCGTACACGGGTCAGTACCAGTGTGGCGTGTATGTACCACTGTGGTTGTGGGTAACACAGTGCCGCGTGTATGCCATGCAACTGCGAAAGTTTAACAGCTGCATGCGCCTGCGCAGTGCACGGTGCGTAAGGAACCTATGGGATGCGGGAGAAATTGGCCGTGTTATAGATATAGGCTGTAATAATCATTACAAACAGTGAAGAAGTTACACAGCAAGCTAGCTACACTTTCACCGGATGGGCAATGATTAAACATGCAGCCACGGCTAAATTCACGATCAAGCTTTTTGCCCGACACATGACCGCAGGTGAGCGAAATTCTACATTAGAAGAAAAGTTCCTTTTGATCTACATTCGAAAGATGAAGCTTCTGCGTTCCTTTTTAGAAAACAGGTCGATGACACCAGCACGCCGACATACCATTAAATGCAGTGGGCATTGGCGGTCCTTTGAGCGAGAAAAGACGAGCACACTAAAGCATACAGGGCTTCATATCTAGTGAGCGTCTTTCGCAAGATCGGGAGATCATCGTCAGCACCAGTGACTAAATAAATCATTACAGATTTACGTATATTTTACCTTTTTTTTCTGTAGCTAGTGCAATACAAGAGACAAGTTCAAGACCTCGTCTCTTCGCTTTAGGGCTAAGACCGCGGCTGCAGCGCTTCGTTAACGTGATTAATTGAAGCTCAAACTTCCCGCTCAGTGGATCTTGAGGAACAGAGCACCGAACGTGACTTACGGTATGTTAGGAAGGCTTACTTAGATCACGCTTCTCGACCCACAGGCCCGATAGTTATAGGCTGAGAGAAGAGACTCTGATCCAACTGGTTTCGTTTTTCTTTCTTTTTAAATGAAGATCACCTCGTAAGAAATAAGCCGCATAAAACGAAGATCCTCAAAAAGTCCACACAAAGTTATCGTTTTGCTATTTATACAGTTTCTTCTCCATCCTGGAACTTCTTATGTCATCTTTCGAACTTCCTCACCAAAATTGCGCAAAAGAGAAAATTTGGAAGAGCCCTGCGCCAAGACTTACCTCCAATTCCAAAAAATAGGAGTATTGCCTATTTATTTTCTGGCAAAGTAAACTTGAGATATATTATTTTTATAAAATTCCCTTCTCAAAAAAACACGCAGAACTCCATTAAAATTATGTATTCGGGTTTTACGTGCCAAAACCACGATATGATTATGAGGCACGCCGTATATAGTGTCTCATTCCGATGGCTCTGGAATGATTTTGACCACCTGGGGTCGTTTAGTGTGCCGAAAGCTTGGTACACGGGCGTTTTTGCATTTTGTCACCACCGAAATACCGCCGCGATGACCGGGATTCCATCCCGAGCCCTGTGGCTTATAAGGGCAACGACAAAGCCACTTCACCACCATGGCGGGTAAACGTGCATAACTAGCAAAAGTGATAAGAGCCGACATATTGCGCGCAGTACCTGCCGCAGTGTCTCACGTAGTATTGGTTGCATCGCTACTGGCTTATTAGTATAGGTTGCATGGCCATTACAACCGGTAACGCCAAAGCAGCTACATGTTACGAACAGATCCGGCACCGTATATATATATATATATATATACATATACGATCAGCAGCAGCCGCACTGTCTCCCGCCACATAAGTTTAATTAGACGCTCACAACGGCACGCAGTTTTCAATGAACTTGCAGCGTTCGATACGAAGCCCAGCTGCAGCGCACTGCTGCGGTGTCCGTCATGCAGGTGTAGCTGGTTGTCGCATCACCGGGATAGTTCTCGTGCTCACGGAAAGAGAGCAAGAGAAAGAGAAGAATCACTTAGCCCGCACGCAGTCAGTGTAACGATAGTCCATAGGCTCTTGAAAATAGAATTAGACACGGGGCAAACAATTACTCCCACAAAAATGACTTGTGAAAGCTCTCGTTATTCTTACAGGCCAGAGGGCAGGCTCAGCTCAGGCTTTCGCGTCTGCCCGTACAAACCTGCACCAACCTAAGAACGAGTACACGGCTCGGTGCACGGGTCGTCCAGCGACCACGTTGAACCATATTTTAGATGCGAAGCAGCTTATGGCGGGGGCTTTGTCCGTCCTGCGTCCCGCGGCGTCCCACACCCCCACAGCACATGCGCGTCCCCTGCCCCTCTCTCTCCTCTCTTACGCTCCCTCCTTTCTCTCCTCTAGGAATCCGGAGCGGCGCGCACTACAGGTGGTGCGACAGCTGCATATTCCGCTGGGGGCGCCACGGTAGTTCCGCGGTATGAAAATGACGGAGCGCGCGCGCCTCATTCTCCCTCCTGTGCAGCGCCGCAATGAGCGCTCGGGTCGCTGCCGCGAAACCATCTCCCGCTCAAGCTAACCATCTCCCCGCTGCTTCGCATCCACACATGGTTCCTTTTAGCGGGAGATGGAGTAATTCTTTTTTTTATCCTTCGACGTCTAAGAATTTGCCCGGTAAGAAAGGGGTAGCGTAATCAGAGCAAAGCTTGATTCTAGCACCCGAACCACGGCGCTGATTCCCTCAGAGAATATGAATGGATGTGCTATTTTTTCTGCACTAAGAGCTTAATTTTGGCCAAATCATTCCGGGAAATTTATCAGGTGGTGGTTTCGTTTGTCTTGCAATGCTCACATTTCTCCTCTCCTTATTTCAATGCTTAGGAAATGAAGACTGAACTAGTCACGACTAAACGTTTCCGCAATCTATAACATCGCCGAAGGCACTCGTCACAATTCTTGGATCGTTTCGACACTTATCTCCCGGCTTTTTTTTTTCCTCGTTCGTTGAGACGCCGTGCCTCCTAACTCGTTCAAAGGTGCGGCTCTGGTGTACAGTGCCACCGGTCGCCACTCATGGACGCAGCTTAATCTTATATCTCCTGTAGCGTCTCACTAGAACGGTATCGAACAAAATAAAAATCGCCGTAATGTGAAATAAAAAAACAACCGGTGCTCACAGAGCATGCATTTCTGGTGACCACCGAGTCCTGGTGGCGAAGACGTAAGCGGCGTTCAACTACGCGCGAGAGAGCGCTAGGGAGGCAGTCGTGCCGTTCGCCCCGACGCAGCAATCGCGCTATACGCGGAAACGCACTTTCCTCCCCATTGAGCCACGTGGTAACAGCACGCACATTTCGCTCGCGACAACCTCAGCAGGATATGTCACGTCTCTTCGTCGGATGGAAACGTAGCCGCACTTCGTATAGATGACCCGAGGTACGCCTACAGAGCGAGCGAGAACCAACCGGCAGTTACCCTGACGACGCAATACGCCTACTATACGACGGGGAGTTGCAGCTATGCGGCATCCGTAAAGACAGGAAAACGCGCGGACGAGGCGCGAACGTTGGCGCGGCTAATTAGAGACGCGCGGGCGTCGCGGATGCGACCGGGCGAAAGCTTTTAGAGAAAAGCGACCGTGGCAGCAGCGAAGCAGTTCCCGGGAGCGACGGGAGGCAAGGAGGGGGGGGAGGGGGGGATTGCCCGACGAGGGTACTTCAATCCGCAGGGGACGTTTCCTTTATTTTTTACTCGCAGAGGCAACATGCAACTGTCATCTACATAGTGCGCGCCATAGTGCGCGCCCTCCCGTTGCAGGGGCCGACAGCGCCTGATGGGTCAATTAGAGAGTAGCGGGCGTCGTTAAATGTCAGCGTGCAAATGTGTCAGCGGCCGGGAACGCGCTCGCAAGGCCCGTTCCAGCGTCGCTCCGAGAAAGTCGTTGCGGTCCCTCGCCCGGGGTTGGGCGATGAGGACGGGTTCTCCTTTGACGCATGTCGCACGCATAGGACGAGAGGCTCTCCTGCCCCGTTCGTGAGACCATCTCGCGCTTCGCGTCTTTGCTCGGAAGAGTAGAGACTTTTGTGACGGCTTCTTTAACGTTCTTCGAGGGTCAAGAAGTAAACTGCGACGCTAGTGTCCGTCGCAGTTGCGACCGTGTATACGGACCGAACGGTTCTGCTTCACTGCATTCGCCGTGCGCTGAAATGTTCATTACACGAATATTTTCCCAAGAGTAACGAAATCGAATTGAGCGAGTGGGTCACAGTTCCCGACTTGAGTGCGGTACCCAAATGGGGGAGGAAAAAAACAAGCACCAGCACTGACGACCAACTGAATTTTGTTTGCCAGAGAACGTATATATATAGGCACATCAGATGAGCATACGGTCAACCAGATGAGCGTGCGGTTTGCTACCCTACACCAGGGGTAAGAGAAAGAGGAAAAGAGGAAGACAGTGAGTACTGAGTACACGTGGGACGATGAACAGGGTCACTACAGGCGCTCTCTTAAACCGGTGCACTTCAAGTAGGGTACTAGTGCCCGAATCGCATTTTGTGCCAGTGACAGGTGTAGCCAGGGTCCGAGTATCTTTGACGCAGAGAACGGTCTCGAGTTCAGTCGGTTTAAAGTTGTCTTGAAAGAAAGGCGTTGTACGTCGTAGCGAGGACAGGTACACAATGGGTGCTCGATGGTTTCCTCCCACATACAGGAGTCGCACATCGGGCTCTCGGGCATTCCCATACGGAATTAGTAAGCGTTCGTCCCAGCCACAAGCGGCACAGCAAGGTTGCTTCGCCGTGGGAAAGGCTAGATGGCAGTTGTAGCCGTAGCAAGGGGTCCCACTTTACAATCGGCAATTGAAGGCACGTGAACTCCAGAAAGCCTGTGACTTTTTGGGTGCAAGCAGACGAAGTTCCCTGGCAGTGTCCGTCCTCGCCAAAGGTATTGTACGCGTCTGGGTGTCCTCGTGGGCAGACCGGGCAGCCCTGTCAGCAATGTCGTTGTCGACGATGTCACAGTGAGCAGGAATCCACTGGAAGATTATGTTGTGCCCTGTTTCCAGAGCATGGTGGTGTACTTCCCTGATATAGTATATCACCTGCTCGTAAGTTCTGTGATGTAAGGCGGACTTGATACTGTGAAGAGCTGCCTTAGAGTCACAAAATATGACCCATATCTGTGCCGGCTCTTCGGTGACGTAGGTCACAGCTGCATGGAGGGTTGTAAGTTCTGCCGACGTAGATGTAGTCATATGTGACAATTTGAATTTAACTGTAAGCTGCTTGGCTGGAACGACGAATGCGGCAGTTGAGCTGATAGGTGAGGTCGAACCGTCGGCCTCACCTATTAAGCTCAACTGCCGCATTCGTCGTTCCAGCCAAGCAGGTTACAGTTAAATTCAAATTGTCATATATGACTACATCTACATCTGGTGCAGTAATAGGAGCGTCAGTTGCTTCAGCGCCAGCGATGGATGATTGGCCTTCTTGGTGATTCCGGGAATAGTAAAATGCACTTGAGGCTGTCGCAGGCACCACAGGGGAGATGAAGGCTTCGCCGCCGATGTAAGATATGACGCTATACACTCTTGATGGGCGCTAATCACTTTTGAAAAGGTCGCTTGAGGTCTCTCCGCTGGTAGGGAAGCTAAGTGATGGTCGGGGATCCTTGACAGATGACGAATGTGCGCTCTGAGGGAGTCGGCAGCTACGTGTGTCTGGATCGTATGGTCTCTCGCGATGGCTATTGCTGCTGTTGTTGAGGTGCATTGAGGCAGCCCTAAACACGTGCATAGGGTCAGACCTTGTATGCTCTCCAGAGCGCGAATGTTCGTCTTGCATGTATTTGATAAAACTGATAGACTATAACGAAGGAGTCCCAGCAACAGTACCCTGTACAGCTGCAGCTGTAGAGGGTACTGTTGTTGGGTACAACAGTACAACAGGGTACTGTTGTTGGGTACAACAGTACAACAGGGTACTGTTGTTGGAATGGTGCGCCCCAGTTTCTCCCGCAAAGAAATTTAAATACCTGAGCATAGCAAATAACTTCTTCTTCAGGTAGACGCAGTGAGGAGTCCACGAAAGGTAGTGGTCGATGAAGACAACCAGAAAGCGATGCGTTTAACATATGACACAGCTTGACCGTTGATTGAAACAGGATACAGGGACATTTGTGTGCGCGTAAAGCAAACCAATGCACACTTTTCGGTAGACACACTGAGGCCGTGCTCTCGTAGATAAGACGCCGTCATGGTTGCCGCCCGCTGAAGTTTGGCCCGCACCTGAGGGTGAGTCACCGCAGAAGCCCAGATGCAAATGTCGTCGGCGTATATGAAGACATGAACTGTCCGCGGTAAGTCCTCCACAAGTGCTACAAAGACGAGGTTGAACAATATAGGGCTCAACACTCCACTCTGCGGAAGTTGGGCCGTCTTCGGTCTATAAGGAAATGCACCTCTCAGTCAAAGAGTCCCGCATCCATTGATACATCCGGCCACCAACTCCCACAGCCTCAAGTGAGTTCAGTATGGCCTCATGGGCGACGTTGTCGAATCCTCCTTTGAGGCGCTTGAGGATTTTCTGTTTTTGGACCCTGGTAACGAGGTCAATAACATTGTCGATGGACGAGCGACCTCGACGAAAGCCAGCCATGGCATCCAGATAGATGTTGAATCGCTCGAGGTACCATTCCTAAGCGAGCAAGAATAATTCTTTCCATCACTTTGCCGGCGCAGCTCGAAAGCGCAATCAGACGATATGATGATGAATCAAGCGGAGATTTTCCAGGTTTCAGAATAGGGATAAGCGGCTCGATTTCCATTGTTTAGGAAGGACGCCGTTTCGCCCAAGACTCATTGCAATAGTTGAGCCGCTCACTACGTGCGTCATGTCCAAGGTGGCATAGGGCAGCGTACGTGATGCCATCTGGTCCTGGTGACGAAGAACGCCTGGAGGTCGCCCACGCAGCGTCGAGCTCTTCAAGTGAAAATGGCACGTTCATTTCTGGTACACGCGCCTCAGGCACGTCATTCAGTGCCGCGTCAGAAGTGATGATCACGGACCCAGCAACCCGCACACAGAACTCTTCAGCCACTTCAAACTGCGAGCGGCGTTGGTAGAGGGCCAGAGCAGCAAACGGCTTCCTTTGATGCGGACATGAGCGAAGACCCCTAACCGTTCTCCATATGTGTGAGAGCGATCTTCGGGGATCAAGCGTCTGACAGAAAGTTTTCCATCGCTTGTCTTCCACTTTATCCATACGACGCTGGACTTTCTTTTGTGTGAATCGTGAAGCCCTCAGATCTAGAACGGACTTCGTGCGCCGATACCTTCTTTCCACCTGTCGGCATGCCGCACGCAGCCTCTTCAGTTCTGTGTCGAACTGTGTTCGCCTTGCTGACCTTGTAAGTGAACACATGAACGCTTTCATTGCTTCCGCGACTGCATCTTCTATATTGTGTGAAAAAACTTCCCGACATGCGTCATCCATATGCTCGTTAAACCTTGACCACTCAACTGTACGCAAGGCAGTAGAGGAGCATTGCTCAAATCAACTAATCTTTATGTATGTTGGAATATGGTCGCTTCCATGGGTCTCTATGGCCGTAAACCATCGGACGCTCGAGGCGAAGTGACACCAAAGTCAAGTCTAAGCAGCTACTGTAGGTCATGCCTCGCAGAAATGTAGGGCTGCCATCATTCACAGATCACATATCATGATCGGCAGCAAAGGAGGCAAGACTCCTGCCTCCGGAATAAATTTTAGTGCTTCCACATAGCTGGTAAACAAATATACTGGGCAAGATTGAAACAAGGACGAAGTGAGGGACACAGACAAGCGCTAAACACCTTGTTTGAATCTTCCGCAGAATATTTGTTTTTCTCGAAGTATGAGCCAACTAGGCCAGCAACAAGTTTTATTGAACCCATAGCTGGTGATGCGCGTTAAAGTCACCTGTGATAACCCAGGGGCCATTGGTCATTTGCAATATTTTCTTGAGCCTTTTGCCATCAAAGTGACCCGCTGGGGATATGTAGGCTCCAATAAGTGTAAATGACCCAGTCTTCTTTTTTTACATGCAGGCAGACATATTGGTTGTCGTCATGAGGCTCCACCACGTGAGCGACATACGTAAAATCCGTGCGGATGTAGATTATTACTTTGCTGCACGCTCCGCATGTGGACGAGACGAAAGGTTCGTATCCAGAAAGTCTGAGTGGAGTCGATGTACTTGGTTCGCAAATGACCAGTATGGGGAAACGATTTGTAAAAACGAATTGGCGAAAGTCTGCTATGCGGGTCCTGAGACCTCTGGCATTCCATTGGAAGATCAACGCACTTCTAACTTCAGTGCGGAATGGGACTATTGGTCGAGCCATGGTGCTTACACGATGCTAGCAAGCACTGGATTTAGCGCATCCAGTATTTGTAGAGCACTTCGAGCTGCTGGTGTTTGCAGCTTGTTCAGGGTCATGCGGATTGTATTAATCAGCGGCTGCGGCATTACAGCCACTTGCCTGTCCTGGCCGGACAAAACACCGACAGTAGACGCCCGGAGTTGTCCATCAGAAGTTTGCTGCGATCCTGTTGGCATTTGCTGTCGTTTTGGTAAGGCCGGCCAAGATTTGGCAGATATCGCCTTCTCAGTGGCCTTGTTCTTCGTGGTCCTTTCTGCATTGTATGGTCTGGGCGGCACAGGAGGAGGTGATGTCATGGAAAGTGGCAAGCGCGTCGTACAGGCAACAACCTTCCTTGAAGAACGTCGGCAACGGGAACGTCGCCTCCTGATTTCAGCGGCAGCTTCTCGAAGAGATGAATGATCTCTCGCCATTTCTTTCAAGATGACCATTTCCTTTTTAATATGTGGGCAATTCTTCGATGAAGCCTCATGTGACCCGCTGCAGTTCGAACACTTTATTACACTGGCGCCACATTTGTCTGCAGCGTGCGGCTCGGGCATGCTGCCTGGTTTTCACAGACGCTGCTCACGTGTCCCAGTTTCATGCATTTGCGGCATTGAAGAGGCTTCGAAATGAAAGGCCGCACAGCATTTCTGACGTGTCCCACCTCAACATGCGAGGGTAGATATTTACCCTCTTCTTCTTCTTCTTCTTTCTGGGGTTTTACGTGCCAAAACCAGTTCTGATTATGAGGCACGCCGTAGTGGAGGGCTCCGGAATAATTTCGACCACCTGGGGTTCTTTAACGTGCACTACAACGCAAGCACACGGGCGTTTTTGCATTTCGCCTCCATCGAAATGCGGCCGCCGGGGCCGGGATTCGATCCCGCGACCTCGGGCTCAGCAGCGCAACGCCTTAGCTGACTAAGCCACCCCGGCGGGTGAGATATTTACCCTCGAATGCAATCTTCACGTAGCGTGAACTGCCTAGCCGAGTAACGTCAACAATGACATCCTCATTAGCTGGCTTGACAAGAATCGGCAAGTCGTTATAAAGGATGGCCACGTCTACGTCATAGATAACGCCGGTGACTAAATCAGATCCCAGAGGGATGTAGGAGCGCACTTGAATGTCATCTACAGTCTGTTACGCTGCGTAGAGTGGCCAGAGCACCCGCATGCTGGACATCGACCGCTGGTCGATTTTTTCGGGTGTTCACTCGAATGCCCGATATTTCGTTGGGCACCAGGGCTTCCAGTGCCATTGACGCAGATTGTCTGTTGAGTAGCTTCATGTTAACGGTAGGAAGCACGGGCACAAATATGATGGTGACTGGCGTCCGGCCTCTGTTCTTTCTAGCTGCGGTTTATTTCTGTGAAAATCAAAGTGCATCCGCTGGTCTTCGCTGCTTGCTCGGTCGTGATGGATGTGCACCACCCCGTACATCCGCCGGCGACGACGATGTCAGCGGCGGCCGCCTCCAGCAAGCGGATCGGTCAACAGAGCGACGGCGACAGCGAGGACACCCATGTCTACTCTTCCGATGACGACTTCCAACTTGTGCAGAGCCGCAAAGCGACGCGAAGGAACACTGGGACGTCTTCATCGTCAAGTACGCAAACAGTAAGAATCAGTTGAACAAGTTACTTTTTACGCTATATGTCTTAATTGTGTAACTACTCTGTCAATAATTGTTATTCAACGTCGTAAACTTTCATTAAGGGTTGATTCTCGAAAAAGTCCCGAGTCGCCGCGGTAGCCAATGGTCATGGCGTTTCGTTCCTAAGCTCGAACTCACGGGTTCGATCCCGGCAACAGCCGTCGCACTTAGAGAATGTCGAAATGCAAAGCGGCACCGGTACTGAGATTTGAGTGCGCGTTAAAGGACCCCAGGGGACCAAAATTAATGCAGAGTCCCCCACTACGGCTTGCCTCATAATCGTCTCGTGGTTTTGGCACGTACCACCCAGGAATATAGTTTCAATTTGAAAAGTGTCCACTTCCACAGTCTTAACTCTCGTAGCTATATACTACGCGAAGATCTTTTTCCGCGTCGTAAACAAAGCCCGTTATGAAAAGAACCGCACGACTGCCCGCTTAGGCTGTTGAGACATCCGAGGACACCGCGACACAAGTTAAACCGCGAAGACGCTATCTGAGAAGAGAGGCGGAATGTGCCACGCAGTCGCAACGAGAGCCGAGGGGGACGCCTGGCCAAAAACCGTCCGAGCAAGGGAATTCCACCACGACCCGGTGTCGCCGACACGACATTGGGCCCTCTCCGCGGCGCTTCTGGGGCCGCTCTCACGCCTATTAGTTATTTATACTTCTCACTTTCCTTTCCCCACTTTTACTGCCCAATAAATCAGTCTCGAAGCGAATCCCAAAGAGTCAAGTTCTTTCCTTCGTGGCTTCTGTAGTTGTAGTTCTCCTGCGCACGCGGCCTACGCCATCCTGCTTAGTTAACCAGCAGCGAGAAGTTAGCAGTCGTCCGAGGGCAACATTATTTAGTCAGCATAATGGCGCGAGTATTCAGTGACACATACGCTTCGCGATCGCAGATCTCTTAAAAGCACTGCCGTGCCGCTGAGCCACCACGGCGGGTACCGCGCATGGACGAATTACGCTTAATTTTAACCTATAACATAGCCGGCGACAACGCAAAAAACGTTGCTTCGCTCGAGAGGTGAAGCGTGGATTGCGATAGCAAATTAGCGGACAACTACAAGAAGTAAGAAGAGTAGTTTTATCGGCCGTATATTCTTGTAAACATTCGCATATTAGCTAAATTAACAACCATGGTGTCCGGCGCACAAGCAGACGTGAACACATCTCACTCGATGACCGCAGAAACTCGCTGTGAGAACGCAGGAGTGCGAAAGCGCCGCAGCAGCAGCAGAGAGCGAATTGACCTTCGTGTTGCCGCTCGCATAAACGCGAACGAAGCCGCGAAAACACAGCGCAGGGTCGACTTTGTCCGCGCCGCAGATGGCTTTCACGAATACAGCCCCCCCCCCCCCCCCCCCCCCCCCGCCCTCCCACCTTCCCTACCTACCTCCCTCCTGAGCGTTGCGCGCTACTGCAAGACCTTTGCAAGACGGCGCGCTTCCTTCACGCTTCCCTCCCTTGCGTGCGCGATATTGAGCCGCGATCGCCGGCTCACACGCGCACGCTTTCACTAGCAAATGCAGCCTACGAGGCGCGGCGACGATTTTATCACCCTTGGACTTCATACGGAAGCTCACGGCGCCGACGACGGCGAGGGCAGAGATGCGCCTGGAGTGTCCAGGTAATTGCTCTCGCAGTAAAGTGCAGAAGCAAATACACCGCTGTCCAACTACTATATAAGGGAGTTTTTACAGATGCACCAGTGTAGTACGTTCGCCCTTATTCATGACGACACGCTGAGGCGGCTTAAACGGTATCAGGCTCCGACAGGGAAATATGTTCTGGAGTGCGGAGGAACAAAGCACAGTTGCAGTGCGGTTTTGTGGGAGGAACTCGTGCTAAATTCTTAGTTGAATCACCGAGTATACCAGTATAGCGCTATGCAGCTATGCTGTTGGCTGTGAAATTCACACCAGCCATCGGTTTTGCTTGCGCTGCCAAAATCAACGGGCGCGACGGATCACGACAGCGATAAGCGCACCGAAGGGCTCGAAATATTCGCTGCCTAAGGACCAAGGAAACTATTTAAATTCAGCGCGAGGACCCGCCAATTTAGCGCAGTTGCGGACGGAGCTTTCACGCCACTACGTATCCGCATAGTACGTCCGCTTCATGTGGGAAGACCGCCTTCAAGGATTACCACTGCGTATACTATGGCCATAGCGATCCTTCACGTCGCCTCAAAGCGCAGCTATGTACAGCCAGTATGCATAATCTCCCGCTCAAAGAAATGCTGCACGCTGAAAGGGCGGTTTACGCAAAATCCTCTGGCGGCATAACTTGCGCAATTATAATTGGAGTAATAAAAGGTTTAGTGCATGGCTGCTTATCGTGTTTAGGCCAACTCTAGCAGGCGTCTAAACGCGCCAACTGATTTGCCTGGTCGGTTGTTTCAGCCCGCTCTCGATGGCGCAACGACTTAATCAGGCGCGGATTATGCTTTACGCTGGCGCAAGCATCGCGGAAGCGTCCCTCGGAAGGGGCAGGAAGCAGTACTCAAGAGCTTTGCGGGTCTCTTGGTATAGAGCGTTGAAGCAAGTATAACGTCTATTCCAATGCTATGGAAGCACTCAAAATTTAACACGGCTTCTCAGCGAATAAACAGCGAGATAAAGTAATGAACCTTTAAAGAACACGCCATTTTAGCAGTCAGAGCACTCCACTCCTTTTTTTTTTTCCTATGAGAAATTTGAATACAAAGGAAAGACATGGAGGTTAACCAGAGGATATCTCCACTCTGCCCTCACTCGTGCGCTCGTCTCCCTGCGATTCTGCTCCCTCCGCTACAATATACATGAGTGAACATTCAATCCTTCTGTCCACCGTATCTTCCTTTCCTTTTCACGACGTGTAGGGTAGTTAGCCGGGTGGTACAATGGTTAGCCTCCCTGTATTTCCTTCTCCATCTTCCTCTTCAGGAGGTTTCTCTTCGTAGACTCTCTTCGGCAGGGGCGATTCCCTTACGGCTGTTCTCACCCAGAAACCTGGGGTCTGCCGTCGGAAGTACGCTTCCAATATCCCAAGCGTTCCGCTCCTGCGTCTGCAGCGGAGATCCATCTAGTTTCGAAACATTCCCCTTGAAGAGGCACTCAGGGCGGTTAAAGACCGACAAATCTGATTACTATTAATGATGATGGCTAACGGGCAATTCATTTCACAAGTAGCTCTTGCAGTATCTGCATGAAACGGGCCTCTGTGCTCTTGTGTAGTTTCATTTCCAGATTATTCCACGTGGGAGCACTTGCGAAAGAAAAGGAGGCTCATCGACGCAATTCCGGTAGAGGCTATAAAAGGAACTCATCGAATTAGGCTATAAGGAAAAAAAGTTGTCGCAGTTTCACCTGAAAGGCGAAGCATCAATTGCGATAGCAAATTTGTAGAGAGTTATACGGAGTAATGATATTAGCTTTATCAGCTGTATAAACTTGGTCATGCAGCAGCACCGGCAACACGCAGAAATGTTGTCGACGCCGTCGGCGTTTTGCCCGCGTTCGCTCAAAATGCGTGCGTGCGGCGTTGGTGACTGTCGCCGGAGCCTCTGATATAAATAGGCACTTGGTGCCGCAGCTAAACGTCGCCTCCCTTCCCTCCCCCTCCCCCCTCCCCTCTTTCCCACGGCCTCTCGCGCGTCGGAAGAAGGCGCGTTTGCTCTACATATATGGTGATTGTAAAGGAGGAAAGAGACGCCTACTTCTGCAGCCCGTAAGGGAGCACGGCGCAGAACGCGCGTTTGTTCTCCGCCGTGCGTTCACTCCCCGTGAAAGCGCGCGCCCCTCGCGCCCTTTCACTCGCACATACAGCGTTCGGCGCGCGGCGACGATTTCATCTCCATTGACGTCATACGGAACCTCACGGCGACGGCGACGGCAGAAATCTGCTTTTGAGTGTCCATATAATTGCTATCGCAATAAAGCTGGATCTAACGTCGAACGTGGGCATAGTAGTTACATCGTGCAATTAGGAGAAAGTCACATAATATAGAAATTATGCATTGCTACAAGCGCACTAAGGCTTTCGACTACGGCTTTTACAAGCGCACTAAGGCATTCGAGACTAAGAGGTATTGTAATCGCATAACACACTGTATACCAACGAACGGCGATTGAAAAATAAATACCTGCCGAAAAAAACAACAACGGCTCTTCGCTGCGATTAAAGGACTAGCGATAGCAAGCTCCGGTCTCTCTTGCATGCGATGACGTACGCGCTCTTGCTCATGATTTGCCGCTTCAGGTGTACGTCATAGCTCGGCATACTCACGAGTAGACTCACTCATATTCACTTCATAGGCGTGAGTGTGCGTTCGTGACGAAGGGTGTGAGTAGACGTGAGTATGAGCGTCAATGAGAACGTATGCTGTGCGTTTTTTGACGAACATGCACTAGCATAACGCATGCACGTATTTGGTGAAACGTCCGTGTGTTCTGCGGCGGCAAAGCATTGGGGCGCCACCCAGCATGTACTTCGCGAATGACAGTTGTTGCCTCTAAAATACGAATGCACACTGTTGCGTCTTCTGCCACCTGTATTTTTACGCGTATTTTTCGTGTTCGTCAACAAAAACTATCATCACCAGCAATGGCTCCAGCGTCGTCTTCTTCCGCGGCTGGCTCCGCTGTCACTCATCATATCAGCGTACAATTTCACTTCTGGTCTGTCGTCGTAATAGGGAAACGCCGTTAAAATGCTTAAAATGCTTTTTTTTAGGGGCAATGAGCTAGTCATTGTCTTACATGACAGACGCATTTAATAAAAGGTGACACGAGAGTGCGTGTGCGTACCTATCGTCAGGATGACCACCGATCAGAAAAATATGTTCGTACCTTTGTTCAAGATTCTGTGTCACCTTTGTTTCATGTGCTAAACAGCTTCGCTGGTCATCCAACTTCACAGAGTGCAATGGCTTATGATTTTTTTTTCTTTGTTTTTATTTTGGGTTATTTACATATAGGGCACAGCAGATCCTTCGGACAAGATCATAAGAACAATTGCGAACACTAGGCGTAACTTTCTATCCCAAGGGACACTCCGTACAAATCTCTGAGTCACTTATGACGGACAAGAGGCTTCACGAGCCCGTGCAAACAATAACTTCATACCACAAGTAAAACTACAACACGAATGTTTTTTTAAACGTATATGTCGTGATTTTGTCGTTTATATTTATTTATTTTTAACAGTCAGACACCTTGCCAGGACAGCGCCCCCTAAAAGAGTGAGACGAATTGCTCAAGCGAGCTATAAGTTATAGAGCCGAACAAACATTTTTTTCTTTTTTTTTTTTGGACTGATGTGTGTTAGTGCTGGCAGAATATCTCACTCCAAAGTCTCTGTGACGACATTTCTGCGACCAAGTCAACGAAGTTCACTAGATATGTTTGGTCGTATATTCCAAAGTATAGGTGGCCGTGTTGTTGTTGTTCGACGAACCAGGCAAGCAAGCCTTAACGGAAAATCGATAATGAGTTATGATCAAACTAAAAACACCTGCCGAGCGAGATAAGGTTTTTTTTTTCAGTTAACTCAGTGAGAAAACGAAAGAAAAAAAAGGAAACGCGCTTCAGAACCTATTCAACGCTTTAAGCTCCGGATGACGACCACCGAAGAAGCTTTCTGACTTAGTTCATCCTTCTCGCCATGAAAAAAAGAGCAAACACTGCAAATCACGACTAAACTTATCCCGTAACAAATTCTGTCGCGTTAACACGAGAGAGCTGTGGAAGACGTCAGTATTATAAAAAAAAAGAAAACAGGGAACGCGCAGGCAGCACACACAAGTAAAATAAGGATGACTTAGACATGGCCCCTATTCCAGCACGTTGTACTTTCGTGAGCGTCATTCTTGGCAGGTATAGCGAAACAGAAAATGAGGCAAGATGAAATATAAAAACGCTTAATATTGCCAGCGCAGGCCATCGATTACGCGTCGTGAGCCGACAGGCATTATTAACGGTACAGCGACCGGCGAGTCTGGCGAACTTGCCGAGCTCGCCCTGAAGGCTCGAAGCGACGGGGCCTCCGCCCACCGAGCGAGCAAAGAGCTCTCGCGAGCTAGCTTAGGGAAATGAGCCTTTCAAGAAGGCCTGTTGATCAAGCAACACTCGCCTCTCAACGAAACGCGCTGCCGCGCTTTCGAAGTCAAGCAAGCGACCAAGCGAAGGCGCCTGATCTCGCACCCGCACCCTGGAAGCGGACTCAAAGGCTTCTTAACGGCAGCAGTTAAGCGCGTTATTTACTTTGCTCTCACGATTTGGCTATAGCGCCTAAAGCAGCATTACGATGCGGCGTTCTCTTTTGCCTGCACCCCCCCCTGTAGAGCTTCTTCTTTTTCACTTCCACATTGGCTTTTACGCCAGTTATCGCCTGGATCCGCTAGTCGGTGCGACGAGTGATAAGAGGAAAATACAAAGGCAGCGAAAGGCTCCTCTCAAAATATTTTCTTTGGCTTCAGTTCGAACCTCTCCTTCCATAATTTAATTGATCGCACCATCCTCCAAAGGAGGACGAAATCGACTGATCGTAAGCATACGTGTGGATTGGTGATAAGCAAAGCTTCTTTTGCTGCTTACTTAAATGGTATCGCTTTACTTCTTCCCGTCTCCGTAGTTTAACGCTACTCGCTTAATGAACGCTCTGGGCCCATCTTGTTCACTTCTTTCTGCACACTCGGCTGCTTCTACAGCCGACTGCCTAAGGTCTTTTCTCTTGTTCTGATCGTCTATTCGGGAACCTACCCAGCGGTAAGTCAGGCCGACCTCTTCTACTTTGTCTTATTAGAGTTCCTCTCTCTAACCAGTGGTAAAGACGGCAGTGTTGCCCCCAAGTCGCTGAATATTGACCATCTCCGAGGTTGTTCTTGGCTGACGAGAAGTTCAGCAGCTGTCGAGGACGCTAGCCCCGCTGCGCGGACCACACGAACACCATTCGACATTTAAAATATTTATCACTACTATGGCCACGAAAGGTCAGCAGCTGACATTTCGTGACACAGAAAGTCACGAAAGCGTTGTTACGATACCTCAAGTCGACAGGTCTTGGCGACCGTCTGTATAGGCTTGGTGCGAAACTTCAAGTGTGCGCGAAACTGTGCTCTCTCTGTTCATCCCTATACCCCCTTCCCCCAGTGCAAGGTAGCAAACCGGACGTGAGTCTGGTTAACCCCCCTATCTTTCCTCTCTTCAATTTCTCTCTCTCTCTAAGTCACACCAGCGTCGTAGGTAATGAGAACGCCGACAACGCTGCTCGGTCAGTTTTTTTCAAGGTAGCAAAGATGAGTCGATACCGTCATCAAGGTCAGATGCCGCTGGAAAAGTTTGGGTGCTGGCGTGAGGCACCACGCTCTTCATGTGGAACAACCCAAGTTTTCAAAACAACCGGCTGCACCCCCTGGACTCTTCTGAAGGTCCGCCATCGCATCCCAACTAGAATCTGCCAACACGAGGCCGCCCGGCTTTTTCAGCTAAGGCTCGGGGTGTATTTACGAAGACCTTTGCTTTTCGGGTCGTAATGGCCGTGTGATGACTGCGGTGGCAAGATGACCGTTCAACGCGTTCTGTGTGACTGTCTCCGCTACGGTGTACATAGACGATCAGTCGCACTTGCAATTCCTCGCTTTTATCAAAGCAAACCATTTTGGAATGCCGACTTCATAAGCCATCGCAACTGAAAACGACGAAGGAAAAGCTACAGTGTTTAAGGACAAACGTGTGTAGCCTGAAATTGTATTCATTTTGGTGCAAGCGACCGTGTGCTGTGAGCGTATTCGGGGATCGTGACCGGCTGGGATCATGTGCGCGGGCTCCCTGTCTTTCATTCTTTGTGGGCATGTCCGACACACCAATCTGTGACTCCTGCAACTGTGGGGAGACGATCGAACACGTGTAATGTTTTTGTCATCTTTATGACATCGAACGCGACATTCTTCGGAGTGTGTTAAACCAATTAGACAGCATACCGTTTTCAGAGAAATATTTTTTGGACCATGGCCCCACGCGTCGCAGGCTTACAAAGCCGCGCGGGCATTATTGCCGTTCATGAAGTAGACTGGCCTCAGTGACCAATTGTGAAGTGTTGGACAACCTCACGTGTTCATACTGGCAGTATTTTATTCCCTGTCTCTCCTTTCTTTCTTTTCATGCCTTTAAACTCCTTCCCCGTGAAGGGTAGCAAACCGGACGTGCGTCTGGTTAACCTCCCTGCCTTTCCTTTCTTGTTTTTTCCTGCTCCTCTTTCACTTTCTTCCTCCTGCATTCGCCAGGGTTGAGTTCAGTTTATTTATTTTTTCACAACATCGGTATACATACCGTAGCGTACATAAGTGTCGTCATCGTCACCCATCATGCACCTCTTTCTTCCCTCTTTCGTTCCCTCTTCCCCTTCCCCCAACGCCGAGTAGCTGGCTAGAGGAAATTACCTCAGGCCGACCTCTCTGCATTTCGCATCATTAAACTTCTCTCTCTCTCTCTCTCTCTCTCTAAGTGGCCGACCAACCGACCGAGACATCCAGACACGGGTCCTGGCATGAGCTGAAAACGTCATCGTGAAGCCCAGCCTGGCAGCCTACGTAGCTTAGCCTCCCTTACCCCTCACCTCTTCGATTAATAAAGTTGTCACTCACTCCCTCCCTCACTCACTCACTGGCAAAGGATGGTATCTTAAAGGTTGCATTATGGCAGCTTGCTTAGCCACATAAACTACCACATAAACTACCAAATAAACTACCAAATAAAGCATAGGGTTATCAGACCGGATTTTCCGTTCCGGTTAACCTCTTTGCCTTTTCCCTTTCTTACGTCTTTCTCTCTCCCTCCACCCTGCGGCACACACCCATTATAGGGGATCGAGCCAGAATGTTCACATACCGAGTAGTTCACATGCAAATAGCAGATACCCAGTGTCCAAAGTTGTCTGTACCCGCCGTGGTTGCTCAGTGGCTATGGTGTTGGACTGCTGAGCACGAGGTTGCGGGATCGAATCCCGGCCACGGCGGCCGCATTTCGATGGGGGCGAAATGCGAAAACACCCGTGTACTTAGATTTAGGTGCACGTTAAAGAACCCCAGGTGGTCCAAATTTCCGGAGTCCCGCACTACGGCGTGCCTCATAATCAGAACTGGTTTTGGCACGTAAAACCCCAAAATTTAATTTTTAAAGTTGTCTGTTCGGGCACTTATCCAGCAGCACAGAACACTGCGCAACGTCGTTGTGAAGCGTTTATCTGCACACCTCTCGTCTCGCGTAATCGTTGCTAGTTTTCAGGCTTTGTGCATACTGAATACTTCCTCATCATGGTGAGAGAGCGTCCATGCAGATCAGAATCAGTACTTTGTCTTGCTATTTTCGAAAGAGCAAACAACGTTCAGTCACGGTACGTGAAGGCAGGCGTGCAGACACGGAAAGAACATGTTTACGGCAACTGCTCGTTATATGTGTGCGTGTGAGTTTGCGCGCAGGCCTTTCCATAGCACGAATTCCTACAGGCTTGCTCAACTTTCAATCGTTCTTAAGTTCAACTACTCGTAAGTTTAATTATCCTACATGTGTGACAAGACAAATAAATTTCGCTGCCCTATTCCCCATCAGCTCTCGCACCCCAATTTTTTTCATCTCTCGAGCACACTGAAATCACCAAGTCGGCCCTTTTGCTCCTGCCATTCACATTTAGCCCGCCATTCCGAGGCGCTCATGGTCATCGCGGAAAGCTTGCGAAAATCTCCACCTCAGAAGTTGGCTACGTGCAAAAGCAAGCCCACGGGCAGCATCCTAGCGAAGCCAGGCAAGGTGCTGCCACAGCCGTGCTGTGGCAGGACGTGTGAATTTAGAGACCAGCCATTAATCGGAGCGTCAGCTATTCTGTCATGCTTTTATGCATTGCTCATGTCTTCGCATTCTGAACAAAGCCAGCCCGTCGCGAACTAACGTGCGAGCATTGAAAGGCAACGAAGGACTTCTCAGACCTGTCTTCGGGAGTACCTGTGTGATCCTATGTCTCTGTAAGCAATATCCCCACATCAGATGTTAAACAGTGACAAGGCAAGACGGCCACGTATAACACCATGAAAACGAAAAACAAATGGCATCAAAACTGATATTTAGATGGTTGCCATCTTGCCCTTCCTTGATGGTGATGAATATGATGATGTTTATTGGCATCGCCTTCGAAACGGGGCGGGGACAAATGGCCACTTGGCTTGCTGGATTTAATCAGGTTTGACTGGATATATCACTCTCTAGCCGCTTGCATATATGATCTCAATCTTAACTTTTGTAATTAAGACCTATCTCGCTATATTGTAGTACCATTACCTACAATTGGAATGACTCCGGTTCCACCAATCTATTCCCTGCTTTTCTTCCACCAATACTCTAATCATCTTTTATCTTGATTACTGATCACTTAATCCTTTCAACTTCTTGATCCCCAACGCTTCTGGAAGGTGGACACTCCTTAGGGTCTCGCTGGGTGAATATCTTGGCATTCCATTACGATGTGCAGAGTCGTTCCCGTTATTTATTTATTTTATTTTTTTTTTTTTTTTGCTGTCCACGCACGCCTCATCCTGTGGCGCATATTTGTTCCGGTTTGTTTTTGTCTTCAGACAGCCAGATCATAACTCAAATAGTAAGGCAATCCCCTTTGCGTTATCATACAGACTTCCCTCCTGATTTCTTTCTTACCGTGTTTCGAAATCTCCACGGTCCTTTTTTTCTTTCCATCCTTTGGATACAATTTACCGTCTTTTTACCAGACTTTTATTTTTATCGCTCCTACTTGACTAGCTCCACTTTCAAATACCTTGCACTTTATTACCAATTTACTTGACCTCTTCCTTCATTCCGTATCCACGCTTTTGAGGTACAGATGTTCGCGAAATTTAGCGCCCATATCTTTTCATCCTTGTTCATTAGTCTATTTTTGAAACTAATCTTCCCCTGCGCTTCTCTGACTTCAAAAGAAGCTCATGCATCTCATCCTGCACTGCCTCATTTCTGCTTTTACAGTGGGCCCCCAAAGGCAGTCGGCCCACCACCCTCTGGTTAATCTCCGATCCCGGCAATATTCATAGTTTACAATAGAATAGAATGTTTATTCTGACATGTGTACCCATACATTAATGTATCATGCCAACGAGATTTTGGATGATACATAGAGCACATAATTGCATTTGCGAAAGTTAGCGCTGGTACCATTACACTTTCCCGAATTCCTCGCAGTACATCATATTTATTGTCGCCCCAAAGTGTTCTATGTTTCATTATGGCTGCATTCCACTTCCCTTTCATGTTTAGATTATCTTGATTAACGCTTGAGTAGGTCTTTTCCTCGTTTATGTATACACCCAGGTATTTATATTCAATGATCTTTGTTATGAGTTCATGCTGAATTTATCCCACATCATGACTCCTCTCTTCGTCAAAGGTCTTAATTCCTGGCCTATATGTACCAAAGTTCAAGCCTAGATTTGGAACTGCATGGTCACTTGTATTCCCAAGACTTTGTAAATCACTTGCAGTGTCCTCTAGTAGCCCTATATCGTCCGCGCACATTAGCTCGGCGACCTTCTGTTGCGCCTTTTGCCGATAACTTAATAATAACTTCTTAATGATGGGAGCCCTACCTTTTTACGAGGCTCATCATACAGCAGTTGCTTAGACTTGGCTTTTGTGTCACGTCGCTTGGCTACTCGTGTAAAGTGGTTTTTAGACATTGAGACACATGGGAGTGATCATATCCCCAGTTACCTTAAGATCAAGGGTTTGGCCAGCTGCCATTCGCCAAACACAATCCGGCGAATTGACTGGTCTACATTCGAAACCAGCATGGAAGAAGCTTGTCGCAACGGTCTCCCTTCTGGCCTTCAGCATGCTATCAAGGAGGCAACACAGAATGCGATGTGCACGCTGAAATGCAATCCAAGGTTCTCCGAATCCGACGTGGAGTTAGAGCGACTCCGTGCGATTCGTCGGCGGGCCGAGCGAAGATACCGACGCACTAAGTCCATCCATGATCTCAGAATAGCCAGACGCACGCAAAAGAAAATCCAGCGCCGAATGGCCAAACTGGAATCTCAACGGTGGGCAAAATTTTGTGAATCCCTAGACCCCCGAAAATCTCTTTCTCACATATGGAGAACCGTGCGAGGCCTACGTACGTCTCCCGAACAACGCGTGCCATTCAAAGCCTTGGCACTTTTCCAACGTCGAGAGGACATCGAGGTAGCGGAAAATTTCTGCAGAAAGATTGCAGGTCAATCAGCCTACACAGGCCCCCTTGGTACGGATAGCATTGAGCCGCATACACGGGACTCACGCATGGACTTGCCTTTCACCACCGAGGAGCTTGATGCGGCTCTTGCTTTGTGTAATCGGCCGTCGTCTCCTGGACCAGATGGCATATCGTACCGCATCTTGTGCCACCTGGGTGAGCGAGCGCGAAATGCCTTGCTGGATATATTCAATGAATCCTGGCAGGATGGAAACGTTCCTCAAGAATGGAAGACAAGCCGCCTGGTGCCACTCCTCAAACCTGGCAAGTCACCACTCGAGCTCGCGTCATACCGCCCAATCGCGCTGGCAAGTTGCGTAGGGAAGGTGATGGAACGCATGATCCTTGCCAGATTAGAGTGGTACCTGGAACGCTACCAAGTTTATCCAAATGCTATGGCCGGCTTTCGACGTCTCCGCTCCTCCATCGATAACGTCATCGATCTGGTCACTTACGTCCAACATCAAAAGAGATGTAAACGATTATCGGTCGCTATGTTTCTGGACGTAAAAGGAGCTTATGACAATGTTGCTCATGATGCCATACTTGATGCTCTGGAATCGGTTGGCCTTGGTGGCCGCGTGTACCGGTGGACCCGCAACTACTTACACATGAGGTCATTCTTTGTGCAGACCGAGTACGGTCCGACGTCTCTACACTGCACATACCGTGGTGTTCCCCAAAGTGGCGTCTTGAGTCCCACACTATTCAACCTTGTTCTTGTCGGTCTCGTGGAACGCATACCAAATGCTGTCCATATATCAATGTATGCCGATGACATCTGCGTGTGGACGTCAGGTGTAACACGTCCTCAGGTGCGCGCGCGACTTCAAAAATCTGCGACATCAATATCGGCGTATCTCAGCGAGCAAGGCCTCCAGATTTCACCTGAGAAATGTGCGCTGGTCGCGTTTACGCGGAAGTCAATGACGCCTTACGCCATATCCATCAATGGGCAAAACATCTGTTACACCAGGACGCATAGATTCTTAGGGGTGATCATTGATCGAGACCTCAACTGGAGTCCCCATGTGACCTACCTGAAGAAGCGCCTAATGGCCATTTCACACGTTTTCAAGTTTCTTGGAGGGAAAACGTGGGGAGCGTCAGTACACGCAATGTTACAACTATACAGGGCACTGTTTCTCGGATATCTGAGATACAGCTTACCTGTACTGAGCAATACCTGCAGAAGCAACATCCGCACAATCGAAAGTGCTCAGGCGCAGGCACTAAGGGTTTGTCTTGGATTGCCACGATGCACATCGACAACGGAAACAATTGCAATAGCTCAAGATTACCCAGTGACAACTCATATGACATTGGAAGTGCTCAGAGCACACATCAGGCACATTGCCCGCTCCCCTTTCCATCACCTCGCCACTCTGCCGAATGACCGACCCAATGCCTCCTTTTGCCAGGCGATATCGGCGTACCGTGACTGCCTCCCTCGAGATTATACGCCTGCCGAGAGACTGCTATCACCTCCTTGGTGTTTGGCTCGTCCGCAAGTTCGACTCTCGGTACCAGGGATTCGAACGAAAGCAGGACTCTCGTCCCCAGCTCTCAAGCAGCTATCTCCTCTCATGCTGCATGAGACATACAAGGACCATTTTCACATTTACACTGATGGCTCGACAACTCTTGACGGATCTACAGGGGCTGCAATCTTCCCCGCAAAAGCTGTGACCCTTCAGTTTCAAACTTCTCACCGGACAACGTCGACTGCGGCGGAGCTTGCTGCACTTCGCTGCGCACTTCACATAATTCACGAAGACTTACCACGAAGATGGAGCATATTTACAGATTCAAAGGCCGCCCTGCATTGTCTGCTATCCGCTCTACGTCGTGGACAACAAGACCAACTTGTGCTGGAAATAAGGCACCTTTGTCACCAACTGGCAGAAAAAGGACACTGACATCACTTTTCAGTGGCTCCCAGGCCACTGCGGCATCATGGGCAACGAACAGGCCGATGAAGCTGCGAGGAGGGCTCACGAAAATGCTGTGAAGGAACCCATCCCGCTATCAAGAGCCGATGCAGTAACAAAGCTTCGCATAATCGCGCGTGATTCCACACGAGCCATGTGGAACACACCTGGTTTCCAACATACTCGACTGCACCGCCTGGACCCATCCCTCCGACTACGCATTCCATCTGGACTTCCTCGAATCGAGACAACTGCTCTCTGCCGACTGTGGCTTGGAGTATCCTTTACGAATGCTTTTGCTTGTCGCATCGGAATGGCCGACAGTGCTGCCTGTGATACTTGCGGCAGCGAGGAAACACTCCAACATATCCTGTGTCATTGTCCCCGCTACAGCTCCCAGAGACAGTCGCTCGTAACGGAGTTGGCACGCCTCGACGACCGGCCGCTTTCTGAGCAGACGATTTTAGAATGCCGACTGATACGGTCTTCACAGCAGAAGGCGACGAGGGCGCTACTGAAGTTCCTCCGGTCAAGCGACCTGTTTGAACGACTGTGACGCTCCTGAGTTCCTTTGTGTGTGTGTGTATGTGTTTTTTTTTTCTTTTCTTTATCTCCCTCTCTAGGTGTGTGCATTTTTCTTTATCTTTCTGTCTCCCCTTACCCCTTCCCCAGTGTAGGGTAGCAAACTGGATATTTACCTTCCGGTTAACCTCCCTGCCTTTCGCATCTCATTTATCTCTCTCTCTCTCTCTCTCTCTTGCCGATAACGAATGCCAAAAAAATAAGATAAAGACCTGATTCCCTGCTTTACAGTATTATGTCTATGCCCTTAACATAAAGCGCGAACAACAATGAAGAGAGACATTCCTGCCTCAATCCTCGGTAAATTTCTACCACTTCGTTGTATTTTCCGCCTTCCAAAACGATTTGTACTCGGTTGTCCCAATATATATTCCTCAACAGTCCCACGAAATCGTCGTCTATGCTCTCATGCTTGAGACTATTTCATAGCAATTCCCTGTCTACGTTGTCGCAAGGTCCCTAAATATCTAGAAATGCTATCTATAATGGTCTATACTGTTACACTGAAATGTCTATGCACTGCGTTAGTACAAATTTATTATCCCCTAAGCATCTTCTACCTGGTCTGAACCCACTCTGTAGTTCTCCCAGTATATATCATTCTTCTCCACCCACTTCGACAGGTCTAATTTTGTGGCTTGCATTGCCATTCTGTGTGTCACCGACGTTACTCTCTAGCCCGTACGAGCTCGTCTTATCCTTATAACCTTTGACCATATAGAGAAGGTCCACCCTGTCTTCACTTCACCCAAACGGAATTTCCTTCGTTTGAATAACTTGCTCTATGGCATTAGCCAGTACTGCCTTGATCTACGGACTCATCTGTTTAATTAGCTGCATTGGGATTTCCTCGGGTCCTGTGGTTTGGTTATTAGGGACATTTATTTTCTTGTGATTTTTTCTTGTGATTTTTTTCAGTAAAATCTTTCTCCGCTAAATTTTGATCTCTCAAGCTTCTTAGTTGCTGGATCTGTTTGAGTCTGGACTGAAACACTGAGCTCCTTCTTGCCGAAGTGATCCCTAATAATGCCTTTGATGTACCGCAGCGCGTCGTCTCCGTCAAAGATTACCGTCTTCATCCCTTATAACCGTTTGCGAATATTTAGTTGGAGCTCCGAGCGCTCTTCCATGGTTCCAGAATCTTTTCGCTGGGCCTTTCTTTTTATTTTTTTTTTTATTTTGTGAATGTCATGTACCCAACTTTGACTCAGTACATTAAATTTTTTTGTTGCACTATTTCATTCGCCAGCCTTTTCCTTTCCCGGTACTTGTTTCATCTAAGCCGTACCTCTTCTTCGTGTATTCCCAACGTTTGGCTTCTCGGTGATCCCTGGACGCCTGCTCGATCTTCTATGGCTCGCTTTATTTCCTTGTTCCATCACTTGCGTGATTTTCCCTTTACACTCCAACTATTTTTCAGCCGTGCCCGTTTTAGCCGTGTGCCGCCGATGTTTTAGCCGTAGCCGTCCTGCTGCATGACTTCTACGAGCTTCTTGAATTCCCAGCTTGCTGTAGGAAATACCTCCGTTGTCTTCTCTACGCTTCTTGCTATTTCCGATATTTGCTTTCATTTAGTTTTAAGTATTCTGTATGCTGTGACTTAATGTCTTGCGCCCGGGTCGCTCGCAAAAGTTAAGGTTATACGCTAATGGTCCCCGCCTAGGGTGTCTGTTCCTCGTTCATCTAAAGTCATTTGGCCTAATCATTCGTAAACCGGTTCTGAGACTAAAGCATAGTCTATACATGACTGCCGCTTTCCGCATTGCCACGTTACCTTTCCATGACAATTATTTTCCCTGTTAAGTACAACAAGGTTTCGTTCCTCGCACAGATCCAGCACTAAGGAAGCGTTGTAATCAGTATAGCCGTCAAGATCTTCCATGTGCGCATTCATATCTTCCAATTGTAATAACTCCGCCATGCAGATTTCCACAAAAGCCAAGTTCTTTCTTCAGTTTACTCCATTTCATTCGACTTCTCCTTAGCATTGGCGATGGTCCCCTGCTTAGATGATTTCCTACAGCGAATTACATGGAAAGACGGTGGCGCAGTGTTCGACGCACAGACTAGCAGTGAAATTCGAAAGCTTACTGCATGATCCCTTTTCAATGCTTCGTGCGTCCAACTCCAGTCTTCGTTTCGATTCATGAATATTTAATGCACCTGCACACACTCGCATTAAACCCGGCCACCTGAACGTATATTACACCGCCCAGTGCCACACCAAACCGTACTGGCAAAAAAGTAAAACTTTCTATCTAGCGGTACCGCTCTGATAGGATCTTATTACAAGATCATACAGCCCGTTTCCACAGCATCCAGGCACTCTAGATACATCCGGCTACGCGTGGCTAAATGTATAAACAGCGCGTTTGCATCTCTGTTACGCCAGCCACCTTCCTGGAAAATATATACATACAAGGTGTATACAAAGTTGGGGTTGCCCAAACACACACGCGATACACGCGAGCACACACACCACAGCCGATTTTCCAAGACATCGAGCAGAACTCGAGCACTCCCGAAGTGTATGTATGTGGACGGACTGCTTTCCCATCTGACATAGACATATCCTGGCGCGTAATTGCTGTCACGTCCACGCTGATAGCCGAAGCTGGCGGGAAATGAAGGAAGCAGGGGCCCTCCTCTTCCGTCCTTTCCCGTCTTCAGTACACTGACCGAGAGACCGAAAGGAGAGAGCTTAATAGAGCACAGTGAAAGCAGTGGCAGCGACAGAATGTGGACTGGTGCCCCCCCCCCGGGCGATCGGCGGCCATTCGCCGGCTTGGGAGCAGGAAGACGAGAGGAAGGAAGGGGGGGGGGGGAAGTGAAAGAGAGAGGGTAGTGGCCTGCTGGTAGACAGCAGGTGCGCGTGACGTCGGCGCCTATACCGTCATAATCGATGGCCGCATATAGGCTGCGTGCGTAGCCAGCCGCCTGGGAGCGCTCCGGTGACACGCACGAGTGGTCTCCCTATCCGCTGCGCTCAGAGTATGACGCTGGCGGGATTAAGTTGATGAAATACAGCGGCAAGAATGGAAGGCGTATCAGGGAGGATGGGGAGTAGTTAATGACCTAGCTACCAAATGCCGAACCCTACCTTTCTTGTTGTGTTGTCTGCGTTGCTCTTTCGATGTGCTTGTTCTCGGAAGTGGCTGTAATCCCGATGTTTCGCGCGGCAGATTAACTATACGGCGCCGAAAGACACGCAGCATGTCTATATCCCGTGGTAGGTTCGCCGGCCCGAGCATTGATTGATTGGGGACGACATTTTACAGCAAGGAACTCTTTTGTCCTTTTTTTTTATTTTCTCACTTCTCGCCGGTACATAAAATACTTTAGCACTGACCAGTGTTAACTGTTATTTGTGTAATGAGTGGCAGTGATGCAGTGGGCATGACGTTCTGGTTCTCTCTATTTTCTGATACTTCTACGTCTCCCTCCTTCGCCCTCCAATATATGGTAGCAAACCAGACTTTTTTTTTATTGAAGCGAACCTTTCTTGGTCTCCTTTCCCCAGTTTGGAGTGGCTGTCTGGCTGTTGCGTCGGTCGCTATCTCGGCAGATAAGTTTGCGGATATATATATATATATATATACAAAGCCGATATGAAAGTAGCAGATAATTATGCCCACGTCTATTCTGTGTAACAAAAGATGAACCAAATATACTGTCGGCTCACAGGCATCGCCAAAGCCCACCAATTTGTTAATGGAATGGTTAAATCAATCAGGCTTGCTTTTTTCATTTACTTCATTTTTTTTATTTAGGCACTCAGTATGTGCCAGTGGGTGAGGGCCTGTTCTTTGCTAATCCCACTACGATTCATACATAAATTGGATCAAATCAAGAAAAACAAAACCATCCTTCGCATATAGCATCAAATGAGCATCATCAATAGACAAAGCTTCACTTGACATAGATTTCGTCTCTCTCTCTCTCTCTCTCGGATTCTGTCTGCTTGTTGTGCAAGCTTATAAATCCCTCGGGCAATGCCCTCTCCTTCTTGCTGAAGATAAAGAAAAGTGCAGTGCAGTGCAGAGCCACGCCATCGTACAAGACTACTTCGTAAACAGACGATCACATGACAGAAGATAAGTGATGCTAAAATTATGTCAAATCTGCCTGCTTCTTGACAGATTCATATTGAATGAGTGCTATTTAGCGCTTTGGAACACGAAGAAGCAAGTTGTACTCATTCCATGATGTGTAAGATGCTGAAAGTTCCACTGGTACACCTGCCTTCATTGTTTTTCATTTTCTTGTGTTAAGAATGTCGAATTTGCGTGAGAAGCTGGCATTAACGGTAACATCATATAGCTGCATTGTCCTTTCTTTGATTGGAGTAACTATCCCATGATTCTCACGACCAGCCATAATGAATTCATTTAGTTCATTGTTCCTAGTAGACGATAAAAACGCATAAACTCAAAATTAGGTGCTGGACAGGTTCTGTCAAGGCGCATTGAAACGGCGTAAAAAAGAGCACGTATACTATTCGTTACTTCCGACTCGTATATTCGGTATTATCAGGGCTATTTCGAAAGATTCACTGGGTATGAGCTTCCGAAGTTAGGAAGGCGAGCATGGACTTTAGGTTAGGAGACGCTGGAGTGACAGTAATTGAGTACATAAACCGGGCTCGTCAATTTTAAATTGATTAAATTATATTTGACAGGCTGCTTTAATGATGATCCATAGCATAACGTGCACATTCTAAGTTATAGGGCTGATAAATGTGAGAGAACGTTTCTTGGAGAGAGTCTTTATTAGGCCTCCATCCACTGTCGCAAGTCACTGCCGCAAGGGACGTCAAAACGACTTGACAACTTTAGTCGACAGCTGGCAGGCTGGTCGTGCCACAGTTGGCCGTACCCTATAATCCTACCGTGGCCGCACGGACGTCGTGGGGATTCTGCGATATCTTCTATGCTGCCCCGGTTGTGCCCAACAGCCTCCGACTACGCGAACATGGATTTACGACATTCATACCAGTAACATTGCAATCACAAGAAATATCCAGCACAATTCAGACAACCATACGAAAGTCGTGGTCTGCGCTGTGTCGCCGTATAGCGGACGTGCGGCAGTGGCCACAGATACTTTCGTTGGTGTCATCCCTACGAAGCTTGTGCTGCAAAGCTGGAAACAGGGTAGCATACGAGATGCGAGTCGAAGCACCAGTTTCTGAGCACGTCGCGTCCGCAGCCAGCGTTTCGGTGATGGGACCCGTCATCGCCACGTCACTGACAACCGACTATAGTCCCCCTAGTTAGAACATGGCCACCGCGGTTAGGCTTCCCTTGTTTATCTACAGTTGCATCAAATCGTCTCCATTTTCCCACGGTTTCCTGTTCCTTTTCGAATGCCACTCGGTGAATCCCGAGGCATCAAACGGGGCCTCCTCAAAGGGCCGATTTTCTGGGAGTGACGCCCATATACTTCAGAACAATTTCCGTTAGGTCCGTTGGGAACACAGTGAAAACAGATGAACATTGATGACAGCGAAATGCAAGCAAAACAAGTATCGACGTCATCAACAGCGATAAGTTACGCGCCCAATCAGCACTGCATTTCTTGTGCTGCTAAAATCGAGCACATTAAAGAGAAACTGAGACATCCACCCAAATGTAGCAATTCGCTACTATGGAAACCCAACCGGGTTCCTCGAAAGAAAGCCTCGCAGTTGAAGAAAAATTCGGCCTGGTCCGGGACTCGAACCCGGGACCACCGCCTTTCCGGGGCAGCCGCTCTACCATCTGAGCTAACCAGGCGGCTAGCAGATGACAGGGCGAAGTCGAATTTGTCGACAACTCGAAGCAAAGGCAAGTGTATGGTGTAATAGTTCAGCGGAAATCCGCTAGGTGGAGATAAGTAATTAAAGAGAAACTGAGACATCCACCCAAATGTAGCAATTCGCTACTATGGAAACCCAACCGGGTTCCTCGAAAGAAAGCCTCGCAGTTGAAGAAAAATTCGGCCTGGTCCGGGACTCGAACCCGGGACCACCGCCTTTCCGGGGCAGCCGCTCTACCATCTGAGCTAACCAGGCGGCTAGCAGATGACAGGGCGAAGTCGAATTTGTTCTTCTTCAACTGCGAGGCTTTCTTTCGAGGAACCCGGTTGGGTTTCCATAGTAGCGAATTGCTACATTTGGGTGGATGTCTCAGTTTCTCTTTAATTACTTATCTCCACCTAGCGGATTTCCGCTGAACTATTACACCATACACTTGCCTTTGCTTCGAGTTGTCGACAAATTCGACTTCGCCCTGTCATCTGCTAGCCGCCTGGTTAGCTCAGATGGTAGAGCGGCTGCCCCGGAAAGGCGGTGGTCCCGGGTTCGAGTCCCGGACCAGGCCGAATTTTTCTTCAACTGCGAGGCTTTCTTTCGAGGAACCCGGTTGGGTTTCCATAGTAGCGAATTGCTACATTTGGGTGGATGTCTCAGTTTCTCTTTAATTACTTATCTCCACCTAGCGGATTTCCGCTGAACTATTACACCATACACTTGCCTTTGCTTCGAGTTGTCGACAAATTCGACTTCGCCCTGTCATCTGCTAGCCGCCTGGTTAGCTCAGATGGTAGAGCGGCTGCCCCGGAAAGGCGGTGGTCCCGGGTTCGAGTCCCGGACCAGGCCGAATTTTTCTTCAACTGCGAGGCTTTCTTTCGAGGAACCCGGTTGGGTTTCCATAGTAGCGAATTGCTACATTTGGGTGGATGTCTCAGTTTCTCTTTAATTACTTATCTCCACCTAGCGGATTTCCGCTGAACTATTACACCAAAATCGAGCACAGAAGGAAGAGGCAGTTCGACTGCTCATCTTGTCGCGTATGAGCAGCAACAGTTATTCGTGACATTGCAACAAGGGCTCCCTCTGTTGAGTGGACAACTATGGTTTACACCGTCTGACGTCCTTGTAGAGAAAGAGAGAAAACGTGGTGGGAAAGGCAGGGAGGTTAACGCGAAAAGATTCTGGTTTGCTACCCTGCACCAGGGGGAGGGAAGGGGACGTCCTTGTAGTGTTACGTTGAAGCCACGGTGAGGGAGAAAACACTGCCAAAACTGTGATTAACGAGTTAACTTTTCAATAGGCGAACTTGGGGCCAGAAGAGCAATCAATACTCAAAGCACAACGAAGCACAGTCGTCGGTCGTCGAAATCTAACTGACGGGTGAAATCCGTCCTCTATAATTAAATGTAGCACAGCGCATTTTAGAGTAATATCTGATGCCTGTGTACATTCGGGAATGTACGGGGATGCGCCACTACAAAAACTAAAACCGAATTTGCGTTCAATCCCAGTTATTCTCCCTGTGAATGTTGAATGAGCGGATTCTTCAACAGGTGAACAACGTAACAAATAGCAGTGAGTGTGACTCTGAGTTGCAAGGTTTCAAGAATCACAGTTTCAAGGGACATGAAGTGTACCCTTTCATATTGGCGGAGAGTGTACAGCATTACTCGCGTCATGCACGTTATCTGATTAGACAAAACTCTTTCGCCACAGAATTGGCGACAACATTCAAGAAATTTCTACCACAATAGGTGCATTTTGTGCCGAGCGGTGAAATGATAACAGTTAAAATCCGGTGAAAAACCGGTCACCATCGAAAAGTTTTATATAACGTACGCGTGACAATATGTAATGTAGAAGGAAAGAACCTGCCTAACCAATATGTCAAGCTGTACATGTGCTAGACTAAACAGCGGGGCCAGGTTATAGTTATAGTGCACTTGTGTGTTTTCAACGCGCAGGATACCTGCAGATGAAACAAGCGTCCGGAAAAACGAGTAGATGGAGCAGGCACGCCCGTTTGCGAAGCATATCATAACTAAGTGACAAAAAAAAGCCAGATCACTTACAGATCCCATAAGAACTGATAAATTCCTTGTCAACGGCAGGTAGTGATGTGCATGGTGCCTTTTTGATTTCCTCTATGTTGATGTAACTTGTACAAGCTTATGTCAATTCTTGTAGCCTAATAACCACTTTTTTCTTTTGTAATCTACGAAAGGACGTGTTTTGGGCTAGTTGGTTCTTCATCATCAAGTAATAGACAGCGCCAGAATAACACAGGACCAAACGACGAGTAACGAGACAGACACAGGGCGCCCTGTGTCTCTCTCGTTACTCGTCGTTTGGTCCTGTGTTATTCTGGCGCTGTCTATTACTTGGTAATCTACGAGCTGCTACATTAGTGTTTCGTCATTTTGCTATTGACTTTTGACTGTGTTTTGTATTTTCATTTATAATTTTATTTCATTTTAACTGTTTTCCATATCTATGATTTTGAGATAGCCGACGCTGCCTGGGGCGTATCTTTTCATTTTCCAGATTTAGTAAGGAAAAGAAGAACTTAACAAGCAAAGATATTCGGAGGCAACAACTCGCGAGTCAACTACATGCCGTAGTCAGTACAGTGAAACTGCACACATGTACTCGCAGACGGCACAACGCGACTACCAACAGTCACAAAATTCCGCACGACGTCGTTGTACTGAAATGTGCTATCATTTAGCCTTTGTTCGAACGTTCCGTCACCCAGAGCGATCGCTACGCCGTTGCAAAATATCTCATCGCCGTGTTTCTAACACGTTCACTCAAACAACCTTCTTCCTCAATTTCAGACTCCGTTAACTGCTTCCGGTAAACTGCCATAAAGTGCGACTCGACGTCCTTTTCGACGCTCGTCCTAAACTAATAAAAGCAGCCGTAACAATCGCTTCCGGAGATCCATTTCTCCCGCAGCTCGGGTGGCTTTGACATCAGCCACTGGCAGCACCCACCACAAAACACTTTTTTGCCCCCCTCCAACTAAGGAAACTACAAACAGCGCAATGAAAGAAGGAATCCGTTCTTTTCGAGCATGTTGTGCACTCGCACACGGGGACCGTTAAAAAACTATGAAGAAAACCAATACGGGATCGTCGGCCCTCGTATCGACGAACCAGTAAGGCGGAAAGAAAAGTGTTGACATGGATTCGGTGTCGGGCATGAAATTCGTCTTTTTTTTTTTTTTGGTTGCGTAGAACTTCAGACGGAGAGCGAAAACAAAAAGAATTAGTTTCGTGTCTATACTCAGTACGCCAATCACCAAGAACTCACAGTAAAGACGAAACAAGGAAAGAAATACAAACCTTGAACTTTCGCAGAAATCTAAGCACCACACAATGTTAGCTCTACTTTAGGTCGGTGGACGTCGATTTTAAGTCGGTGAAAGTGTACAGCGCTGCGAGAGCTACGGTCTTTCCCACGAAAACAGTTCAGTGTTATGCTCACAGAGTTTCCTGCTGCAAAAATTAAAGTATGGAAATTCGGCACTGTAGTGTCTACGGGAGTTGAAAGTGTTGCGGTTTAGCCAGCAATGGGAGTGATTGGTAGCGCATGGATTTCCCTAAACTTCCTCGTTCAGGCTTCAAAACGTCCTTCCGACTTTGGGTAAAGTCCACGTCCACATAAGGCTTCCAGAGATCTCGTGAGATTCGTCGCAATGACGGTGTCGGGCTATCGCGGCTCCGATACATACACCCGTCAGAGTGCAAAAATGATTGGCGACTCAGAAACTCCCGCGTCACTGACTGTTGCGACTGGTGAGCGCTTGCCGAAAACGAGACCCCCTGGCCCTCGAAGTGATCCCTACTTCCAACTGACAATATACTGCACGCTTCTGTTGGAGCGGCACTAAGTTTACCTCCCAATCGGAGAACAGAACCAACCCTTACGCTAGGAACAGGCCGCTAGCCGTCAGCTGACGGCGCCATAAACTTTGTCACTGCGAAGCCATTATCTATACCCGCGTGGTTGGTGTGTTGGTAAAGGTGACAGGTAGTGGAGAAGGAAACGAGCGCTACGGAGCACTACAGCAAGGCCACTTCCCCAAACCTCCGCCTCACCCAAAAGTTATAGTCGATTCGGGCGCACCTAGTAGCAAGAGAGATTAGCCACCGTGTATCCATTACCCCTAAGAACCAAACCCTTTTGCTTCATTTCTCTCTGTCTCTCTCTCTCTCTCTCTTTTTTTTTTTTTTAGATAGAACGGTATCACCCTACGTCATTCCCAGCCAACATAAAAGAGTGTGACATGGTACTCACCACCGCCCGAGCCTGGAGAAGGAGGCACAGGCCCTGGCGCACATCGAGCGGCTCCTCGTGGAGCCCGAGCCCAGGTCCCCGTCTGCTCCCCCCACCGAGCCCGCGCAGGTGGTGGTCACCGCACCGCCGGGAGTCGTGGTGGCGGTCGCGGTGTTGGTGCCGGCCGTGCCCCCTCCTCCCCCTCTGGCGTCCAGGGAGGAGGGCAGGCCGTTCATGTCGTAGGCCGAGAGGACGCAGAAGCGGCCCTCGTCCATGCAGCAGTGCGGGCAGCCCGACAGCGTTACCGCCGCCAGGGCTGCGCTGCTTCCACGAAGAGGCCGAAAGAAGGACGCGGTGTCAGCCGCGCCGCGATGGGCACCCGTCAGTCGAACGGACGACGGGACGATTGGGACGGATCTGGCGGGGTCTGCAAGGACTCCGCCGGCAACCGCAACGCGGCGAGATGTCCTGTAAGCGGTAAAACCAAGACCAAGCGGATACGTTAGAAAGTGTCATTTTTAATGTACAGTAAACGCTCGTTGTAACTAAGTCAGTTTCCTCTTTCGTCGACGTCGTTACAACGAGTGTTTGCAACGAGGGTAACGATGTAATTGGGACAGGAATTTCACTTCCTTCTGAGGAGTATTTCACTAAAACCGGAGGAGCTGTAAATGTAGTAACGCGGGAACACGAAAAACTCCAAACGGAGCAATATTTCGAATACAACGACTTCGTTAAAACGAGGGTTTACTGTATGTCTTTCTTTTTTTTGTACCACTGTCCTGCCGCAGGACCGTCTTTCAAGAACTTGGCCTGACCATTATCATCGCAAATAAATGAGCAGCATGTTGAGTACGCTCTGAAAAAGTATGAATGGTCGGTAATGTCTAAAGGGTCACCATCGGACGGGCCACATCTCTAGTGCATATGTATAAACCACTTCGATTCCTCCCTAGTCATAAATAAGCTGTGAGCGTTCTCTTATAGACAGTCTACAGACGTCATGTGATATCCTTTTCTTATGATGCTGCTTCTTTCTGTGGTTCTAACAAAGTCTTTCTCTGCCCATATAATTACAGTTCTTGAGCAATATAACTGAGTTTTTAAGATGGTTGTGTCCAGAAAAATATCTCCCGATATAAAAGCCTCGACACATGTTGCTGCCTCGTAGCGCAGCCGTTAGTTCCGACAAATGAAGCAAGAGAGAGCTGCCTGGGCTGAACTAAAATCTCCCACTGCGATTATTCCGTTAATTTATAGGCCAGAATGACATTGGATGGTACTCCGGCATGACCTTGGCATTTTCCCAAAGAAATAGGGTACGTATTTTGTGATAAGCAACCACAGCTGCCTCAGAACCACTTGCTAAGATCAGTGCATGACGATCGACATAACTGCGACGCTGAGCACACCCAGAAGTTTACTGGCTTACTCATTTACATGTTGCTGTTTGTTGCTGTACTGTTTTTCAATACTAATTAAGATTTTCTCCCAGTTACATCGGGTGTCCCCCAAGGATCAGTGTTGGGACCCATTTTATTTTCACGTGAATGACCTTCCATTAATGCTACATACTTAGGTGTAGTATTAGACCATCATTTCAGGTGTAAAATGCACATTGACTGAGAGTGCAAAAAGCTCGGCACTGCCTGCTGTACGCTTTTCAAATGTCGCCCTCTGTTTGACGTAGCCACATTGAGAAACACCTATTTTGCCCTATCCCATTGTCAACTCTCTTATTGTACTGAATCTTGGGGCCTTACATGCGATTCTTACGTAAAACTACTTGTAGTCCTGCAAAAAAGTGCAAACCGTTTTATGTCAAGCTCAAATTATGCCACACCTACTAAACGCCTATTTTCTCAATAAGAAATCATGCCCCTGCACCTGCTAATCAATTCTAGAACTACAATGACGGTGTATAACTCTTTAACTAGCAATATCCCACTTCAGCGTTCGGTTTTATGCCTTCCCATATCAAAGAAACAGGCTATGAATGTAGTAACTTCGTGAAGCCACTAGTGAAAATGTGTATGCAAGAAAGACGGCTTTCTAGTGTTCATTGTCCTTTATGGAACAATCTTCCTGTTCAGCTAAGCAACATAAGGCTTCTTTGTGATGCTCGAACGTTACCACAAAGAACTGTAGTAGTTGTTGAAACTTTTGTGTTTTGTATGCTAATCTGATGTGCTGCTAATCTGATGCGTAAAGGTGTCTATTGCCTGTACGGTTATGCATGTATTGCTGTTACTATTTCAGCATGGATCCATACTAGCATGATGATACGGATCCAGACGCTTCTCGACAGGTTTCGACACGGCCTTACTTTGTGTAATAAAACTCCAGAAAATTCAAATTTAACCCAACATTTTTAAATGGCTTCAATCCTGCTATACCTTGGTGGTTCGGGCCTACCGACTCCTTTATATATCTTAATTGTTTTAGAACTGAGGGACACCACAGTCGGTTTGCGAGTCGAGTCTGCCGCATGCCAACACCGCACTTATTTGCCGACAAAGACACTGAAAAACGTCATCGAGAATAGCTAATAACAATGGCAAGCGTATAAGCAATCGTCGAAGCCGGAGCTTCCGACCCCCGGCCTAATCAATGCCTCCCTAACGAGCTACTTTTCCCATTCACGGCGCCCATTCGGCGAACGGCGTTCGGCATCACAAACGACCCTCGAATAAACACCTATCGCCCAGCAGGGACAGGGAGAGAGGAGTTTTGTTTGCCGGGGCTGGAAATGGGAGGACGCAGGAGAAAGGGGGGGGGGAGGGGGGGGGGGGGAGGGGGGGCGCCACAGATTAGTGCTCCTCGAATCGTATACGAAACGAACAACACAAATCACGAGCAATTAGCGACCCGGGCCCCGAGCGGGAGGTCGTTTGGCGCCCCCGACTCGGGTGCAATCTGCCGCGAGCAGGCGACGTGACGTAGCCGCGGCTGCCGGCGAAGAGAGTTTCGCTCGCTACGGTCTTCACGGACTTAAGACGACGACGCCCTATTCTGCGAGTTAGGCGCAAGCATCTGCGAACTCGGCGAAGTTCTGGCCACGCGAGATTGGAAACGCCCTGCTCCAACCCTTTGCCGAGCTGATTGCGCGCGCGTGGACGGCGCTGCTCAAATACGGGCTTCTGAGAGACGTGGCCTCGAGATAAACGCGGCGAGACGCTATCGTCGAGGCGCGTGAGGAGGGGGCCGGTGGGGATGAGCGTATAAGTACACGACGGGTCAACGGAATCGATTCCTACAGGGCCCTGGTTTGGCGAGGTTCTCGACGACGTCGTCGGTGCAAGTGATATAGCGGGGCACGTTACGCAGGCGCGGGCCGCGGCGCTGGGGAAAGGGCTCATTTTCATCTCCGAGAAGGAGCCTGTACAAATCAACTTGATCGGCTCATCGGGAACCTTCGAAAAGGGCCGAGGGATGTTTGCCACAGGGCAGAATTTAGATTTGGACCGAAGCCTGCTGGCCCTCATATAGGGACACGTAGGCCCAATAGAGGCCTGATCATGATGATTATGACCTGGTACGTGCATCATCATAAAGAAAGAACAAATGAGATTGCAGAACGTCACGCAAAAACAAAAAATGGGGGGCAAAAGTAGATGCCGCTCGCACGTGAATATGGCAAGACGCGCACGACAACAGTCGCCGCGAAATGTTATATAAAGCCCCACAGGAAAGCAAGAGCGCGGTTCATTTCAGTTAAGGCACGGTGGCGCCCGGGTATACGTTTTAGGCCTGTCTAATTTCGGTGAATATTTTGGGGTATTTAGTGTTTACTCGTATGATTTCGTCACGTCCGGCGTACTTTCATCCGGACGTTCTATAGATAAGTCTTCCTTTCTTTCTTTTTTTTTCTTTTTTTTAACAAAGCAATGACATCGTTATACTCGATATAGATAGCGACTGTTGTGAAAGAAGCCAGAAGGCGCCTTTGGAAACGGCCAAGGAGCTCGTCCCAGAGGAGTGACGAACCCAAAGCCACAGGTTTGAAAGCGACACTATAAGCTTGTATCGTGTCCACTGCGGGGTCACGTGGTTAACCGTCTAGAGCCAGCACACAAAGCATTAGACAGCACGTGAAGAGACCCCGAGTTACCCTGGGGCGTTCGAGCACTTCCCCCACACACTTTACTGTCGCAGCGGATGACCTCCGCATTGCTTGAACAACACGGGTCATGTACGCGAATCTCGTTTTATCACCAACCAAGTAATATTACGTTTCCAACAATACCTGTCCCCGCAACGCCACTTCACTGCAGTTTTGCCTACATTATTTTGATATATACAGCAAACTTCCACCTTCTTGAACGACATATTGTAGCGGGAAGGCACCCAGAGATACACAGAATATTACACAGAAGATACACAGACACACGTCACAGGCGCCTGTGACGACGCGTGTGACGTGTGTCTGTGTATCTTCTGTGTAACTGTGGCTACAATATGTCGTTCAGCAAACACCAACTTGCCTAACACCAAGTCCTTCTCCACCATCTTTTCTTCGATCTATCTAATCGCAGGTGTCAGCAGCAGGCGCCATTTCCTTGCCGGCAGATCTCACGCGAAAACATAGAAAAGTCGCATTTTCGCCCGAAAGGCGAAGCATCGACTGCGATAGCAAATTAGTAGACAGCTATACGAAGTAAGGATAGTAACTTTATCGGCCGTAGATACTTGAAAATATTTGCTTGTTAACCAAATTAACAAGCATAGTGTCAGCGCGCACAGGCAAACATGAACACGTCGCACTCGATGACCGCAAACACTCGATGTCGAAACGCTGGCGTCAGAAAGCACGGCAGCAGCAGCGAGCGAAGTGACCTTCATGCAGCGTATCGCTTCAACGCATACTGAGTGGCGAGAACACCGCACGCACAAAGGTATATGAGCCGCTTGCAGATCGCTTTCAAGGTAAGGCGCCCGCGACCGCGCGCGGCCGTCCAAATCACGGAGTTGGTGCCGGAGTAGAACGCCCCCCCCCCCCCCTCCCCCTCCTTCTCTTCCGCGCTGCCTTCACGCTACCCTCCATGCGCGCGGTCGCGAAATACGCAGTTGCTGTGGGAGAACAACGCTCCCCCCTCCCCTCTCTCTGTCCCATCTCCCCACGGCCTTTCCGCGCAACGGAAGAAGGCGCGTTTCCTTTCAACTTCCCTCTCTAACGGGCGCCAGAGTAAGCCGCGATCGTCGACTCCCCGCGCGCACGGCGACGGGGTTATCGCCCTTGGACTTTATACGAAACATCACGGCGACAGCGACGACGGCATAAATGCGCTTGGAGTGTCTATGTAATTGCTATCAGAATAAAAAAAGAGGGAAAGAAAGAAAACTCAGAGCGCCATGCAGTGTCCCACAAGCGTTCACACACACGAACAGCGACAAATACCAGCACGGTGCACGTGGGAGACAGTTGGCACGTTATCAGCGCTGTGTGTTGCGTTTTTATTAAGCTGCTCTACACGTCTTGGTGGTGTTCCTTTGCTATGGTAATAAACACGCGCGCGCTCATGAAAATAATAATAAATAAATAAATTTCAGCACTCATGGCCGAGAATTCCCCCAGAAGAAATCTGCCTGTCTCAGAGATGCCGCCGACAGTCATCGGGCTTCCTCAGGCGCTCGTTTGTTTTGTTGTTCTTGTCTATCCATACAGCCCCAATCTCACAATTCTTCACTGTGACCTGTTCTTTCTCCTTCTGCTTCTCTAAGTGGCATTGCCGGCCTCCGCCCCTTAGGCGTCAGCAGAGTCCCCACAACAAGCGCACCCTTTGCCAAACAACGATTCTCAACGCCCTGAAGTGCCTCGGGCATTCCGTGGCACGCCTCGGCACACAGCCCGAAAGCTGGCGCCACGCGTAAAAAACCGAGCTAAACGGTTCCCTTTTCTGTTGCTTAAGTCACTGGATTGCTGTTTTTCCGTTTCCCTTTTTACCGTTTTCCTGCCCTTCCTATTTGCCTCCTGACGTTTTTTTTTTCTTTGTTTTTTTAAGTAATGGTGGAGCACACAGAAAACGACAAAAAGGACACGAGAGGACACAGTCACAGGCATAAGTCAACTGTGCGCTTGGCTTTTCTGTCTTCCATACTATCATCGCTGCTCGCAAGATCACATTTTTTGGCGCTTCTTCTCGCTTCATTCGTTTTCCTTGTATTATATATCTATAAATTCTTGTTACAGTGTTCTCCTTGCTGACTGCTCCTCACAGCGTATCGCAGGTCGCCAAGCCGCCCTCATAGCCCATTGCCGATCGATAACCCAGGTCCGAGGTGGCTCCTCCTCCTAAATTTAAAACAGAAAAAAAAGTAAGGAAAGAAAGAAATCAAGGCTTTCGCCCACATCACCGCAACAGTTCTAAACCAGATTAGACTGACAACGTGTTCTACCAAAACTCTTTTTTTTTTAATTGCGCGGAAACAGATTGATTACAAGAAGACAAAATGAGAACCCAAACTTACATTTATTATTATTATTATTATTATTATTCATTTTGTCGACTCGACAGTTTCGTTTTGTTACCGGTTGTGGTACGGTAGCCCTTCTAGAGGAATTTTCTGATGAACAGTTTTCGCTTTCGATCAAAATTTGTTTAGCGTTGCTTTATTTTTGGACATATATCTAAAGCTTTCAAGTTCTCGAAAGCTCACAGTCCCTGATTTGGAACGATAAATCCCATTATTCGATCAAACTGGACATGAAATCGGAGCTCTGCTGAGCTCTGCGGGTCCAGGGCTCGTAGAGAGCTGAAAATTTTTGTAACAGTCACCGCTGCCGCTACCACTTGGTCCCGTCGACGCTTTATTGAAAAAAGGAGGCTTTCTTCTTTGCCATTAGTATAGTTCATTACCTTACCATACGAAATTCTGTTGCGAGACGTAATGTGACGGTATCGAGACCCTATACTATATACATCATAAGTTCGGCTCGGACGGAGCAATTGCCGGCAGCTCTTGCAAGGATAGGTCCGCCTGCAGCAATCAACACACCTCCTCCTCGCGTACGAAGCCCATAGCGTTCCCCGAAGGATCGAGGATATGGCGAAAAGCGGTCTCGCGCCTTCTGTATACACTATGGCAAGGCGTATTTTTATACGCGAGACTCGTCTTCTTCACACGCGGTAACACTTTTCGGAACAGCGAAAAGAGAGGCTCGGACGCCGCAATTGTCTATCCAGAACACCAGGGCCAATCCTGCATGCAGCCAACGCACCAACCAACCAACAAAACAGGTGGGAATTACCACACACGCAAGCGCACGCACACGCACTCACAAACAAACAAACAAACAAAAAACAATCAGGTAAACAAAAGACATGCGGCGTATAAAACACGTGCCTTGCGCGCAGTCTTAGTTGGTTGATTCGCACACTTCAATGCACTATCAAGCATGGCTTTTCTCAGTGTTTGAACACTCATCTTTCTTTCTTTTCTTCTTTCTTCGCGCGGAATCAACGTTTTGTTGACGACTTCTTTAATTCAGACCACGCATCGATTCGAGCGGCTTTGTGGGAAGTGGAACGCCTGTCTCCAAATGAATCGATTTGACGCGTCCATGTCACTGCAACACCACGGTGTTCAGCCTCGTTTCTATTTTACAGCGGTCACGTTAGAATGCAGCCACCTCGAATCGCCTTTTGCGACGGGGAATGAGCAGCCTGCCTCAGCGGCAGTGTCGCGAGTTGAAGCCCAGCCGATCGATGGAGCACCTCGAAGAGATATCGCGCAGCTCTAGAGAGGGATCGATTGCGGCCCTTCTTCAATGTGCGGCGGTTCCGCGTTGTTACCTTGAAACGCAGGACACAGTTTTCAAGCTATCCTAATTTTAAGTGTATCCTGCCACATCTATAAGGCCAAGACTTGAAGATTAAGAAATTAACTTGAAACAATGTTAAGCACCCCACAGTGAGCAACGGGGAGAAACTAAATCATACAGACTTGTGTGTGACAACGAAACTTAGTTGTAACTACGTCTTATAGAGTTATATGTTTTCTGTGGCAAATGTTCTTCCGGGAGTTTTACGTGCCAAAGCCAGTTCTGATTATCAGGCACGCCGTAGTGGACGGCTCCGGATTGATTTTGACCACCTGGGGTTCTTTAACGTGCACTACAACGCAAGAAAACGGGCGTTTTTGCATTGCGCCTCCATCGAAATGCGGCCGCCGAACAACTCGTAATAAAAAAGAAACACAGGAACAAAGAGAAAGAACACAGGAATCTGTGCGAAAGTTACACTTCGCGCAGGTTGAAGCGCTCTCCAGCAGTCGATGCAACAGCATGGAGTGGTTGCGACGCAAAACGCACCATTTGTTCAAACTTACCACAGGAAAAGGAAATTAACTAAGAGGTAGCATTGTGTGATGCAGTAAGGCTTAGCAAGCTGTACCTCTCCCTGAAGCCGTCCCCCTCCGCCTTTTCTCTCTCAATACAGTCGGCCCAACACGTGATTATCCGCCCGGGAGCGTCAGCCCTGTGCGCTTAGATCTCGGTAGGTTTTAATCGACCCGCAACTTGTTCGGGTGCTCTCCTAAGCACTCTGTGCGCTCTTCCTGCCGATATGTTTGCGCAACTTCGGTCGGTTATTGCAGCGTATGCATTCATCGTCTTCGCTGCAGAGCACGGATGCAAAGACAACATTACTGTCAAACCCGTTGTCTTTTCAGAAAAGCCTGCGCTGAGCGCGACGCTCGCGCACGCTTACTGCGCTTCGCCACGCACCAGCAATAGAATGTTAAAGCGAAGCAAAGCAAATACTTCACTGACTGATTTATTAACAACGAAAAAGAAACCTCACGGCGACGGCGATGGCAGAAATCCGCTTGGAGTGTCTAAATAATCGCCATCGCAATAAAAAACTACGGAAACATTAGTTCATACTAGCACTAGGATTTTCTCTTAAGAAGTAGTGTAAAATGCCAGCACACACGGAATATCTAGAAAGATGATATCCGAAGGCGGTGAAGCGCGATGTGTCGTAATTGTGCTGTAAATATTGGGGTAGTGCGAAGGAAAGTGTCGATGGTAACGACATTACGGAGTACACGAACCAACCGGTCAATACGGGCGCCGACAACTGACCCTGTGGGGTTGATAGTTTGACCGTGTTAATAGTCGTCAATGTAACCTTGGCATGCTGCTGCGCGGCCCGCGATATACATAAAGGAAGCACGATAACGAGAAACGAAGTTCGACGGTTCGTGACAGTTTTCACCGTTTACAGATTCCGTGCTCACCGCAAAAGAAGCTGAATTTATTCGTAATTCAGAGTGAAATTTGCGAGTGTACCGGAAAGGTTGCAGTGCTAAGTTTAGACTGAAGTTCTCAGTTATAAGTTGCGTTCATAGGCTGAGACGAAAATCGGATTTATCGCCGGAATCGTTGATCCGCACTTTGCTCAGGGAAATACTTGCAATAATTAAATCATGCACTGCGTTGCGCAGCCTCATTACAGTAAAAACAGTCGATTACGACAGTCACAGCCTGTTTTCCTGGAGTCAGACAAATAGATAATACCAAGAATAAAAATTCAGAGCCCTTCCCCTGTCGAGGAAATGGGGTTAAGCGAAGCTTGGGGCAAGACAACGCTGTCGCAGACGTCCCGATTCGTTTGCCCTAAACTCAGGTTAGGCGATTCTTCGCTGACGTTTGGCCTTAACATCGCACTCCTGCAACTCGGGGTCCGCTACTCGGGGTTTCGCCTGGGCTTCGGAAGCCCTCACCTTAGAATCGGCACGTCGACGACGAGCCCTTAGTTCGCTAGCTAGTTCGCCGTGCCATTGCTCAAACGCAGCCTGCTCCTCGGCGGACCTCACCACGCATGTCTTCCCATCCGGACGCCGAGACTGATCTGAGGAGAGGAAGCCCGGAGAAGCACGCGCCAATCCTATTTCCTTCCCTTTCCCTCCCCGCGACACACCAAAAGACCCTGATCGGTCGCGCGCGTCACGTGATCCGGCGCCGGCGCAGCTTTCCACGCACCTACTCTTTCTCTCGTCCTTCCTTTCTTTCTTTCCTTCCCTCTTTATTTCTTGTGCCTGGCTCATACCCGCATATCCCTGGCTCATACTGGCATATCCAATGCAGGTATGAGCCATAGTAGTTTTAGCGTTACATCGCCGGCGCGGGCTAGCGCATACAAGCTACGCTTGAAAAAGTTTGAAGGAAACGGCAAAGTCAAAGTACAAGCTGATTATAAAGAAGCGCGTTCGTACGCTGTAAAGAAATTTTCATTGTAGAGGAGAGACAGAGTTATCATAAACCACAAGCTGGGATGTGGACTTGAAACACATTGTTTTTGACATTTACTCATTATTATACAGAGGGGAAAGAAGCAACACGAAAAAAGAAAAAAAGCAACAATTGACAGTGAGGACGCAAACGATGTCCCCCCCCCCCCCCCCGTCGGCTTTCATTAACTTAACTTCAGAGAAGACGCCCTCTTCACAGTACTTCCACTATACATATGCAAATCTTCGTAACAAAAACGGAACGTATTGTGATAAGGCAAGAAGTTGGACGTCAGTGCGCTGGAAACTACTGTATAATGAGTTTCCCAGCACGACACATTCATTATGCGCCACAGACTGAACCTGCTACTGCACTACTGTTTTCAAACTACCAGAAAAGGGAAGAAAAAAAACGAATTAAATAGTCCAGATATATTTATGTCTTAGATCTAAGCCTGGCGCAATACAAAGAGCGGAACCAAATGTGAGTCCTTTGTATTTCTATACGACGCCGCCAAAGCTATTCAGAGACACGTCAACAAACATAAACACGCAAAACGTATGTTAAACTTAACACAACCTTGAAATACAGGAGTTAGCAAGGTGCTAATCAGCATTAGATGCACTGCCAGACGCGTGTATGATAGATGCAAAGAATGAAGGTGCGAAGCTATTCGGGCGGCATTACAATGGGCACAACGTTAGCGCTGCAGCGACACGAAGGCAAGCTGCGCAGTTCTTGCGCCCCGCTCCTTCGCCACAGGCGCCGGAACCAACACGGCAACAATCACAGCGACACCCGATCACCGGGAACCGCTGTCTTCGCCCCCATTTTCAAAGCGAGCGCCAGCCGTCGCCGCAACCTCGAATGCCGAGACGAGCGAACACGACTCGCGCCAGACGCCACCAGGCGCGGTTGCCATACAGCGACGGGCCGTAACAACAACCCCCTCCCCCGCCCCGTTACCCAGCGCCGCGGCGTGGAGATGGTTTCAACGTCTACGCGGCCGCTTTGGGCCCCTTTTGTTTGCCAACGGGAGCACATTTGTTTGGCTCAGATTGTTTGCTGGCGCGACCCATTTCGTGCTAGCAGCCACAGCCATTCTCTCGGTAGCTTTTTCAAACTGCAGGTGTTGCGACGGCTGCCGCCGCATGCCTCTCTTTTCTCTCCCTCTCTCTCTCTCTCTCTCTCTCTTTCTCTCTCCCTATATCTTCTTCCACTACATCCCCCACCGGTTCACTTTACGTGACGCTTTTCCACGAGCGCGACGCCCTCTTCCTCCCCCTCCTCGCGAGCTCCCAAACTTCGCCCGCGTCGTACACGTCACAAGGCGCAATCTCTCCCACGCCTTCTCCCCCCTCGAACCAATTTCCCCCTTCCAGAGCGTTTCAATTTATTGCCTTCCCGCCTCATTCTCGTTTGGCACGCTGTGCGCCTGCGCCGCTACCAGATTGCGGGAAGCGCCCCAAAGCGCCGAAAAACAACACCCGCCTCTCCTTTCTTCCCCAGTCGCTACGCACTTCCCGCAGCCTCGTTCTTCCTCCTTCATCCCGCGAAAAACGACCAACGGGATAGGCCAACAAAACACGGGGAACCCGAAACGAAGGGACGGTCTTTTAAAAGGCACATGTACGAAGAGAAATGCGTTAAATAATAAGATAAAGGGGCGCTTCCCGCAGCAAGGCGGATAAGGAACATGAGGAACGGGAGACTGTAGAGGTGTGCAGCAGTGGCGCAACTCTTGGCGCTGAAAGAGACCTTGAAGAAAACGCGCCAGCATTGCCGCGACCTACGCGGCCCTTAGCCGTGTATACTGTGTACGTGTGTGCTGCTTTATACACTCTCACTGGATCCGCTCCAGTGCGCGCTTACCGCACCTAGGATGTTGCGCCTGCAACAATGCATTATCCAACACTATATCTAACAGTTCGCGACGACGCTTTGCGAGCCGACGCGGCAGTATACGTTGACTCGCTTAGCAGCTGGCCAAACGCTTCCCAATCGCAGCTCTCAGCTACCGCCTGGCAAGACACTTGGAAATCTCAAAGGACGCCACTGCCGCGGCGGCGGTCTTTCAATTCTGGCTTTGGCAGACTGAGATCTCAGCGAATTTATTAAGCCGAACGCACACCTTCTCTTTCTTCGTGTTGTTTCCACCGAAGCCAGGTGGAGGCGCTCACTAAGTATTTACAGGGGGCTTTTGCGGCGCTTAATTTATGCGCGTTAACAGGTCAGAACACTCACTCATTAAAAAGGCGTGAGTGAGAGACGAAGTAGTGTGAGTAGACATGAGTATGAACGAGAGTGAGCGCAGAAGTGCTTTGTGGCGAACTAGTTCGTTCATACTGAACAGGTAAAGTGCTGCGCAAGATACACGAAGAGCGGAATGAGGCATACGACAGAGTGCAGACTAACAACAGTTTATTGCATGAAACTACAGAACATGAAGCCAATTTATATGTACGCATTTGCATATATGTATGCATTCATGTGTTTTTCGCAGCCCGTTATACCTGCTCAAGGTGAGTGCGTGTGAGCAGACGTGAGTGTGACCTATGCGCGTGTTACAGGAAATTAATGAAAACTGTCAAAGAAAAATCATCGCATCACGGTATAATAAAGGTATAATCACGGTATAAATAAAGCTTCGGATGGGGCTAGTTGTTTTGCATATTATTTTAATGCGAAAAAATTCAGCGCGACCACCCAGGACGACCCACACAGAAGAGACGAACGTCAGTGCTTGTCTGGTCTCTTCTTTGTCGTATGTCCTGGGTGTCTGCGCTGAATTTTTCACCTTAAACAACGATATAAAAAGGAAGGAAAGTTATGTGTTGAAGTGGTCCTCATAAACGATTAATGACTCCTTTCTTTCCGGGGCGTGAAACACAAGCAACACAGTGTCCCTCCCACTCCGAAGCAGAAAGCGGTTGTCATCACAACGGGAATATACGGGATAGAGGCGTTCCCTGGCACCCCAAGCTGTCGCCATGAAAGTGAAGTATCAACCATCATGAGGCCTTTCCAAACACTAAATGAACATGTCTGCACAGTTTGTGAATTTGGGCGGCATTCACAAAGGCTTATTGATTCGTTATAGGAAAGTGTAACGTGTTCTCCTTCAATTAGACGAAAAAAGAATAAGCCTTGTACTCTCCGTTGCGAAGGAATGGACGCCAAGCGTCCGTTGTTTCACAATCATCCTTTCCAGGCGGCCGAGCCGAGGTGTCGTATGGCGACGGCCTATATATTTCCATTTGCATAGACCAGACACTGATTTCAATTTACATGGACCAGACACGAGAGAACCGAACCGCATTTACCTGCATCTTGCCACGCGAGTCGGCGGAGCCACCGTTCGAAGGTAGATTGACTTAACTCGCCTCGAAGCTCGTTTGACCAGATCCGCCAGTGTTCATATAGACCCGACGGCCCCATTTAGGCCCGACAAGCCAATTCGACATGACTATATCGTGTTCGTGTAAGCGCAGTTAATAAGCCGTCGGCACGCTTTCTCGCTATAAGCCTGTCTTACCTTCCTTCACGAGCGAGCTCGCAGAAGCAGAGGCATCAGAGGACCAAGTGATGCGAACACGCCTAAGCTGGGAACCAATAGATTCGAAGGGGCTTACACACGCAGCGACAGAGAGAAGGAAAAAATTCCAAGAGAAGGAATCGAGAACCCTCAGGCAGACGGACGGACGGACCGGTCCCACAAGCAATTAAAGAGGACATATAATTAGCTTAACGAAATGTGTGCTGCTATAGAAAAAAAAACAGAAGGAAACCAGGTAGTGTGATCGGAGCGAGAGGAGCAGTCGAGTAAAAGAAAACCGGTAGAGAGCTCCATGCGACATCAGAAAGGAGAATCCCAGGAAAAGAGATTAACGGAAATCCGAACCGCCAAGACGGGACAAGAGCTTTCTCGAAATCTCTCCCTCCCGTCTTCATCTCTCTCTCTCTCTCTCTCTCTCTCTCTCTCTCTGTGTATTTATTTTCCCCGCATCTCCTTCTTGGGGCGCTGTTCGGGAATCCATGCATTACGCTTTTCATGAACATTCGAGGATCCCAAACGTTCAAAGGTGCAATTTTGTGATGAAGGCTTGTCAAGGAGGTCATTCTTAGGCGTCCCTCTAGCGAAGTTGATCGATTCATTCTTTCTTGATTGCCAAAAATGTTGGCGACAACATAATTGTCACCACCTCGCCACTGCCTTGAATGAATTGAATACGACGCGAGAGGCGAAAGTAAATGCTCGCATCGTGCGATTCACCAATTCGTTATCATACGCATAGCCACCTGACGCTTGAATAAAAATAGAAAAAAAATCGCCATCCGATGACCGTGATTCCCTACACTCAGTTGATGCGAATAGCCGTTATGGTTCGTTTAGCTCACCATGCAAAAGGATTTAAGCTGGAAAGAAAAGCACGTGCAGAACAGGCACCATCCCGAGCGCCTCTCGCATGTCGTATCAAAAAAGCATTGGTAACTGAGCATCAGTCCATTCGATTTCTGTCTGTCTACAAAATTATTTGTCTCAAAATGCTTTTCTTTGAGTGTATGAGCACGCATCGACTTGCTGTATTTGCGGTTTTTCTAAAAACAACAGCTCCTGTCCTCTGTGCATTTTCTCTCTTGGTTCGAGTGCACTTCAAGTACATTTTGCGCCGCGAGCAAAATGAACCTTAACAAACTTTCTAAGCTGCAGCAGTTATTGGCGACCAACTCATCGATACGTTTTGGGACTCCCAAAGTTTTGTTACACCAGTTGTTATTTGAGACCTTGACATTAATTTCATTATGCATCTTTGGGTACGTGTAGTATAGCGTGACAGGCAAACAAACATGATCGGCACACGAAAGGGAGGGCAATTATTGTATGTTCAGTGATAGAACTTCGAAGAAAACCGTCTTACTAGCACTACCGGAGCAGTCGCTTGACGCACTAAACATGGGGCCACAGCCTGCCTGGCAGAGAAATTAATGCACTGAGTTGCGTCACCGAGTGTACGAGATAGGTGCGTAGGTGATGAACAAGTTATAATACCTTTCGACCGCAGTTTAAGAGCGTACGTTAAGAAGCGTCGCGTGTTCGAATGTCACATTGCAGTGTTCTCGTTCAGGCAGAATTGGCTCAATGCCCACATCACAGCGCAGGGATTCCTGCATGGACCCCAAAGCGGCCGACGGCACCGAGTGTAACTAGTGACGAAGGTGCTTCCACAAAGCTTGAAGATGGACATGTGAACTCACAGGTTGCAAGCCCACCGTGAATAAAACCACCTACAGCGCGTTAGATGACCTGGTCGCGATAACTGTGTACAATGCCGAAAGGGACATTAAACAGAAATGAAGCTGTATGCTCCAGTGCTACAAGCTTTATACCCCATGATACCGAGTTGAACATAAACAGCACCGCTTTCAAACATTTAAGCTGCTACCGCCACCTTTGACGGGAACGGTTATTCGTAATAAGGTCAGCCTGGAGCAAGAAGTTGTGGTCAGGCATTCACACTGGGGAAAGAGAAGTAGTTTATGAAAAATACGACAATGCTGATTATGATGAGTATGAAAAGGAAAATGAGGGCGCTACGCACAAAGAGCGTGGGTGCTCCGTATAGAATAATATAAGAGAGTCCGTATATATACGGCTCTCAGCTAATACGTTGACAGCGGCGGATTGTCATTCATGCACGGGCGATCATTTTGTTTAAGTTTCCCAGAATTTTATAAGTTGCCTGTGGCAGACAGCATAATTCTTGTCCTTGAGCTGGATTATTCGAAGATTCGGACATTACTAGCACGGGAAATCGAAACACATATTCAAATTATTAACAAAAATTCACTAACTAACTTTCTAATTATTCACTTTGGGGGCACGTATTGGAATTTACGAATTGTGGCCGGTGAGTCTGCAAGACGTATCCACTTGAAATGAATTTCCAGGATGAAACCAGTTTCGAGACATCATTCCAAGGTGTGGGATGAAATACATGGGCCTTCCAGTTACTTTTGTGCTTCAATGCATAGGAGAGCGTTTCATTAAAAATTAAGTGGAATTACGGCGTATTTTTACGGCGAGCTTGATGGCGCATATCTCCAACTGTCATCATTCTGGTAATCCTTTGCAAATGGAGACACTTTCCAATTACACCGGCTACAATTCATAAATTGCAATATGTGCCTAAAGTAACGACTTAAGTTATTAGTGAGTTCTTTTAATTACTTCAATATTTGTTTCAACTTCTCGTGCAAGAAATGTCCGCCTCTCTGAATAATCCAGCTCAGGGACTAGAATCACTTCATCTGCAACAGGCGATTTTTAAAAATTTCTGGAAATCATAAAGTAATCAAACCAAATATCACATGTATGCAAGAGGCGCAAAAAGCAGGAAACGTATAAATGTCGTTGCCTCCCTCGCTACTCGGAACAATCTCTTTTGTATACCGGCGTTTCAGTACCTTCGTGATAGCGTGATCAACCTCAAAACTTTCCAATTGGGGGCAAAATTGCAGATTTCGTAATATAGGCAGCTCAAGTAAGCAAATTGAACAAGAGAGACCGAGAGTGATACAAACTGAGGCCCCTTGCGGCACAGTACGAAAGTCAGTGTAGTTCATCCCCGAGGAGTGATGGCGTAGAATAAACTCGTTTAATCCTAAACATGGCACCCTGCATCGTGGTTCGTACGATCTACATATTGAGCGAAGATGTCTCGTTCTTGTGAAAACCAACCAGAGCATGCACATAAGCATATTTTTATACAAAACTGAACACTAGACAGCACGAGACAGCACACAACCTTCAAACAGAGAAGCAACCTATACGCTGCCGCAACGGCCAATTACGCACAACGTTATACCCATTAGCGTGTACGAGCCGGCAATGTCGCTACGGTCTAATTGGGTTCCCCATCAGTGAAAGACTCATCCAAGCACCTTTAATTACTCGTTCTCAGTGTCATACCGAACGTGGCTATTCTGGTAAGCTGAAGATCACCCACCACCTCCTATACACGTCTCAAGGTCTGAGCCAAGCTGTTTGTTTTCCCTTAACACTAGGTTCAATGTCAGCTTCCATAATGTGGGTGAGAGCTCCTTAAAAGCTTCCATCAGCTGCAGCCGGTGCTTTGGCGTGTCAATTTAGCCGTCTTTTGTCCGTTCAAGTGAACGGTAAACTTACGCTGCCCTATTGGAATCTGATTTGGTGATGCCCATCACTTTCCTAACGTAACTCGCTACGGCGCATTTCATGCAGCGATGAGACGCTCGCACGCATTATCTGAGGCTGCCCGCGCTACAGTGTCGAGAGACAAGTGCAGAGTACTGGACCAACTGAACAATCGTCCACTATCAGAACTAAACGCTTTAGGTCATTGCTTACAAAGAACATCCGGGCTGAAGGCCTTAGTCGCGTTACTAAGGTTCCTGCAGTCTACGGGCCTTCACGATAGATTTTAAGAGCGCCGCCCATTACAACTCTATATAGTGTACGGGTTTGTTGGTGCTCGTCTCTCGTCCTCCCCCCCTTCCACTCTATTTCGCTCTTTATTCCCCTACTTGCTCCCCCTGTGCAGGGTAGCCAACCGGAACTATCTCTGGTTAACCTCCCTGCCTCTCTATGCATCCTTTCTCTCTGTGTTCCTGGGCGTCGAAGCTCTGACAATTATTTTTGAAGTGAATAAGTTCCCGCGGACACGACGTTTGTTCTAAGCCCAAGTGTAGCACACACACAGCTGTTGTATAATTTTGTGACTCCTACGCAATGTTTACTTGGTCGCAGCCCCAGCGAAAACAACGTCGTTACGGCTTTGCACGAGAGGACAGTGCGAGGCATCCCGTGGCGCCATTTCGCATTTGCTCAACTCGTATTTATGTTATTTTATTTTTTTTCATTTCCCTTCCCCAGCGAATTTTGTTCGTCCCGACCACAACTGCAAACGGAAAGAATGATTGCGACAGGCCGAGCGCGAACGGCGGGAGATGAAAAATAGCCCCGACGGAAGTGAACTCTGGAATACAAACACGAGGGCGCGAGCGAGATGCGAAAAGTCAAATTGACGAGCGGCAAACAGTGGAGAAAAATAGTGTGCTTTCTTTCGACAAAAAAGGACGAATGAATCATCACTGCACTTGCAGCGGTTGTAGCCATTCTCGAGAAGCACTTCTCGCGTGACTTGCATCACAAAAACACACACACACACACACACACACACACACACACCACACAACACACACACACACACACACACACACACACCACACACACACACACCACACACACACACACACACACACACATACACACATACACACATACACACAATACATACATACATACATACATACATACCTACATACATACATACATACATACATACATACATACATACATACTAATAAACAACTTTCGTCAAACTTCGCCAGATAGCGTCACGCACATCGCTTCCTCGGCAATATTTTTGGAGCTGCGTCGCCAGCCGAAACTCGTCCATTTTCTGTTCAAGCTCTCGGTCCTCGGCCAACTTCACGGCCTCACGCTTGGCAGGCCGAACGGAGCCGCCGCCAGATGAGAGCGAACGAAACAGGGAACGGCCCGCGTTCAGCTCGGGCGTGTGGAATTTCTCATTGTTTAGAAAGCTCCATCGGCAGAGCGCGCCGGCCTTCGGAAAGACAAAAGCGAAGTCAGCCCTTTGCTCCGGCTTCCCCGCTGCAATAACTCCGTACCATCTCTCTCTCTCGCCCTTGTTCCATCGGTCGCGGTTCAATACGAACCAATTCTGAAGACTGCTTCGCGGAAGAAAAAAAGAAAGCGATAGAAAGAAAGAAAGAACGAGTCTAGATGCCGGAAGCGCCAACGGATACTTGCACCATTCAATGGCCTCTGCTTCGCCAAGTTTCCCGGCGGGGGCTTCAAGCTACGTCTTCGCTTCCGTTCAAGTGCACGCGACTCAAGACATTGCACCCTCTTCTTCCCCCCCCCTCCCCCCCTCCCTTTCCTGAACGCGCTTCGGCGCTCTCTTGCTTGCTTGTGCCGCCGGGGCTTTCGAAACGGCCGCTACAATCGACGCCTGTCACTATCCGCATACTTTACGCTTCTTGCCTGTCTTTTTCCTTTTCCACCTTATACTGCGTCTCGTCCCGCTCACGCGTAAAAATTGCGCCAAGGCTTATCGCCAACACAAAGTCGAAGAAGCGCGAAAGCGCCAAATGCGGTGCTAAGCGGAGATTCGCGCGCGAGAAAAATTGGCCTTGTCTTTTTGTTCCCGTCGACGGTTGTATCGAAGTAAATGCTCCTTAAAGGTTGGATATCCGTCGGGATTTAGTCAGGCGCACACGTCTACTGCCAAATGAAATTAAGAAGAAATTATGCAGAAACTCACTGGAGTTTTCAAAGTATGCGTAACATTACCCCCAAATTTCATTTGGTCCACCCGCAAATTCAAGCTAGCCCCCCCCCAAAAATTTTAAGCAGGTCCACCCCCCAAATTTCAAGCTGGAAAACTTTAAGTTGGCCCACCCCAAACTTTAGTTGGCACACCCCCACTTTCAAGTTGGTCCACACCCAAACTTCCGGTTGGCCAACCCCCAAATTTAAATTAGCTCACACCTACTTAAGTTTCCCCATGTATTTTCAATCGAGCCTTATGTATGTCTATGGGTATGCATAAATGAGATCACATACGCGAACGTACTCTGTTAATTTTTTGTTTCAATTTTTCCTTACCACTGATAAAGCTACAAATAATCATCGACATTTACACTATTACAACGATTAAATGTCTTAAGTTCACAAATTACTCATTTTTGTGGAGATACAATGCATTACACATTTCGCGTGACGGACAGATTTAGCTGGTGTACTCGCCAAAGAATGCTTACGCATTAAAATGTCCAGAAACCATCGACAGTGATTGTCAATGTAAGTATACAGCCGAATGCTTCCGCAAAGCTATTCACTTTATTTTTCTTTTAAATGAAGCCCTCAAAAGTATATTTGTTGCAATGAGTACAATTAGGCAACGTTTGTTTGTTTAATTGCGTAATTCCCTTTATTTGGGCGAACCGAGCCGTTAAATAATGATTTTGTAGCTACAGTAAAGGTGTTTATAGAGGGTATTTCAGTTAACTTGGGCAGAACATTAAAAATACGCAAATGCTATGTAGCTGGACAGAACCAAGGTGATGTTGTTTGCCGTCGCTTGTAGATACTCAGATTAGTTTCTTGGATTACGCCTAATTGAATAATTAGTTTTAATTAATCACCTTCTCAATTTTTATAATTGGATAGAAAGTGTCAGTGAGAAAATTGTAGAGAAACATGGAAAAACTGCCGATACAGCTTGCTGTTGCTCAATACGAGCTACATAGTAGTGTTTTTCCGAGCGTGAAAGAAGCCCACGAATACACGCAATATTACCGCGCGACTGGCTGTTGGAGGCACTATGTGCGTATTCACGGGCTTCTTTCACGCTTGGAAAAACACTACTATGTAGCTCGTATTGAGCAACAGCCAAGCTGTATCGGCAGTTTTTCCATGTTTCTCTACAATTTTCTCACTGAAACTTTCCATCTAATTATAAAAATTGAGAAGTTGATTAATTAAAACTAATTATTCAATTAGGCGTAATCCAAGAAACTAATCTGAGTATCTACAAGCGACGGCAAACAACATCACCTTGGTTCTGTCCAGCTACATAGCATTTGCGTATTTTTAACTTTTGGCCCAAGTTAAGCGCAAACACCCCGTATACAAGCCGATTCGTCATATGAGTGTTCTTTCCAGCGGCTCTAGTAGCGCCGTCGTGGAAGGCGATTGCCATCCTCCTCAATCACGTCGTCTAAACCTTCACACGCTCCGAAAGCTCTCAAGGACTCTGTGGTGCGAGAGCGCTGGCCTTTTGCGTCGGTGCCTTTGCGGCGGCGATGGAATTCCGACTACCACCAACCACCGCGACAACAGCGAAAAATGAAACGTGCGACGATCGAAAAACGCTCCCTCAAGGAAAGCGCCTGCCTTCGGTGGCAAACCGGCTTCCGTTGAGTTCTCGCACGGTCGCGCTGCTTCTCGCCAAACACGGTCGGTCACCGGTATTCGGGCACACGCTGGGAACTTCAGAGAGGTTAGTCGAGGTGAGAATCTAACCTTTGATTCAAACTGGGAGCCCAATAATCCCGCAAGGCAAACAACGTTCTCCACCGCCCGCACAGTCAGGGATGCCGAGAGCCTTTGCCTGCTAGATATCGAAACCGGCGCTGGACACAATTAGGAGAGTGACTATACTGGCGTTGACATGCACGATCAGAAAATAAGTAACTGATGTTCTCAAAGGGCAACGCGCATATTGAGCACTATTAAATATATAAGGAAGATTCAAAGTGACGTCACAAACACCACATCGTTGACATATTTACTTTTTCAACCGCTCATCATCGCGCCTGTGCATCATCGCACATGCACTCGGTGCTCATTCTCTCCCTCTTTTCCTCTTTCTATTCTCCCTTTCTTTTACCACCAGTGTAGGGTAGCAAACTGGACGCTCGTCAGGTTGACCTCCCTCCCGTTCCTCTCTTTGCTCTCTCTCTCTCTCTCTCACACTCAACAGCGTCGCTACTGGGATGGGGCGAAGCATTTCACCGTGTTAGCTGTACAGCATAAGCTCGCCAGTGACGTAGTGCGCGTTCTCTTTCGGGAAGTCACAATTTTCTAATTAAAGGAACTTGGAAACGAATAGCGCAGATTAAAAAACCTAACGAACTCCGTGGACTCTTCAAAAAGCTTGCATCTATGGGTGCAACCTTTTTAAGAGTGCAGAAGTCACGCCAGTAAAAATTGTCGCAAATGTTTCTTCCTGCACTGATCACTGCTTATTGGTGGGCCAGCTGGCTGTAGGTCACGTTGAATGTGTTTGAAAGGACAAAGGTCAAGAAGAAGGCGTAGCACACGAGCACTACCACACAAGCACCGCCAACACACGTGTGCGTCAATTGCTTGCTCTCGTCCTTCGTTATTTTCCCGCTGTGTAGGACGTTCTATGTCGCTGCATTTTTGACGACGTCACGCTTTACATGCTTCTCGAAACTCCGCTTCATATTTATCTGGCAGTCGAGTGCAAGCAGCAACCGTAGTTTAAGCGATTCTAGATCAAATCGTGTGAACGCTCACTAAGACTGACAGCCGAGCAAGTTGTTGTTGATAGTACGCGTTGAATAGTGGACACGCTCGGCGTTTTTATGAATGCCAGAAACAGGCAACGGCCAAACGGAGCGAGCCCGAGCCCTAACAACAAACGTCTTATTCTTCGTCTTCTGCAGGCGCCCGTATTTGTCACTACAATCACTCCCCGGCGAAAAAGGAGCCATCCTGGCGACCTATGGAACAGGTAGCACTGGTGGGTCGTAGTGCGGCTTCAGTCGGTCGATATGAACAGTTTCGCGTCCGCGACGCCGTTGGTCCGTAGATGGGTGAATAGGCTCAATGACGTAGTTGACCGGGGACGTCTGTCGTAGAACCCGGTAAGGGCCGTCATACTTTGACATGAACTTTGTGGAAAGGCCGGGAGTAGAGGAGGGAACGCGGAGCCATACCAGCGTTCCAGGTGAATATGATGTAAAACACAAGCCTGCGTCGCGACTATGTTTCTGGCTGGCCTGATCTTGCGCGGTAAGTGAGCGGGCAATCTGACGACATTCTTCGGTATAAGTGGCGGCTTCGGATAGAAGAGTAGATTCTGAAGCGTCGGGGCGATACAAAAGAATCGTGTCCATAAACGAGGAAGGTTCGCGACCACAAAGAAGACAGAAGGGAGAGAATCCCGTGGTAGACTGAGTGGCGCTATTGTAAGCATACGTAACATTTCATAGTGCAACAAAAAGCGCGAAGAATTGAGACAGGAAAGCAAGGGGAGACTAACAACGCTAGTGCTCGTGTGCTTCACTCTCTTCTCGTGTTCGCGGTCTGAATTTCTGCGCCGTGTGTTCCAGCATGCGTTCGTATACGCCGCCGGAATGGGGTTTCTGTACCGCGAATGTGAGCGAGGGGGGTTCGGGGTTCCTAAATCGCACGATCTAACAAGCAAAACGGGTTATTTATCATCTTCAGCCTTTCGAGCGGCCCGGGAAAAAGCGCCCGCGTAGAGCCGCGAGACACTTTCACGGCCGGAAATTAGTTGCAAGGTTAAGAGCGCGAGACGCACACGCTCGATCGTAACACCACGACCTTCTCTCCGCTAAAGTTAAGCTCTCCCATCCAATAAAAGCGTTTACGAGCGACGTCCATCCCTGCACCACGTATATGGGGAATCCTTTTCCCTGGGGCTGTTTCGTTTTGATCGAGCTGAACGGGCAAGCGCGTCCGCAGTCTCTGTCCCTGGGTTATTACAGTCGATAGACGGCACCAAGCAGCCTTGCGAGTCAGCGGTTGTATATACATATATCGCGCCTTCCTATTGACGACTCTGCGTAAGAGTGTCTTTATACCGCGCTTAATGCCTCGGTGCAAACGTGTAGCCAACTTGTCCTCGGCCGGAACTTGTACAGGCAATTGGTTCAGACAACAAGGATCCTGGTGCCCCAAGAGATGAGGGCCGGCAATGTAGCCACGCAAAGTTCGGAGACTGTATAAAACCGGCCGTTACTGCGATCCCTGGGCGCCCCCTTGTATTAGTGTGTGCCTGAAACAAGGATGAGGAATAAACTTTTATTCAAAGAAGATCACCAGTGCACGGCTACGTAGCTAGATAATCGCGGCACCGGTCAAACCCCCTCCCACCCACCTCTCCACAGGCGACTATTTTCGGGATTCTTTATTTATTTATTTATTTATTTATTTATTTATTTATTTATTTATTTATTTATTTATTTATTTATTTATTTATTTATTTATTTATTTATTTATTTATTTATTTATTTATTTATTTATTTATTTATTTCAATTTACAGTGCTCAGCGATCGAAAACAGGATACTCGGACCGAATGGCGGCCGGCGGCCCTTTTTGATTTACTGGTGAGCGCTGGGTGATTGCCTAGGGACCGAATGCATATCCCAATGCATCACAAACGCTCTAGTTTTCACGTGATCCAGAAATCCAGCCCGGTCGGTGTCCCCCAGCACCCACCGGTGGCACAAAGAGTGTCGGGCAACCACGTGCTCCGAGTATGGCGTTTCAACCGCTGAGCACTGTACCTTGTGAGGGTATCCATATCATACGAATAAACTAAGAAAATAAGCGACAGCCAGAAAGCATAGTAGCATTGCCGCTACGTACTCAGTTCTCTTATAGTGTAGTTGCACACCTGGGCCGGTATTTTGCAGCGAAGCCTTTCCGATGCTAATGCCTTTTCGCGCTTTTCGCGCTTGGTCAGGGGCCAGAGCGACCGTCCGCTCACGTTATCAATGGTATCAGCCGGCCGTGAGCGGTGGATGATTGGACTAGTATAGAAAAAGGCACGTTCACACCGAAGGCGGAGCGGGCAAGCGGACAGGCGGATCCCGCCAAGCGGCAGCGGATTTTCCGCTTCCACTTGGCCGGATCGCCCTCGGACCGATTTTTTCCGCGCGGGAAAGTTGGCCGCTTTGGCCGCAGCTAATCAGAACCCGAGACGGCGGAAGCGCTGGTGAACGAATGTAAACATCCGGCCGATAGAATGCAAAGGGCGTGCACCATGTCTGAAACGGCTGTGTTCTCTGTGGAACTGCAGCTGGACATAATCAAGCGGTACACGGTCCTATACGACAAATGTAACTCCAGGTATACAATGAAGCCGACTATAAGAAAGGGTTATGGAAGAACACTGCGTAGGATTTGGGTGTGACTGATAAGTGCGAGGTGGCGGCACGTCCGTGAAATTGCGAGATGCTCCGCCTGCCCGGCTCCGCCTACCCGGCCGGTCTAAACACCCGCGCGCGATCGCTGCCTCGCCGCTTTGAAAATCCGCTTGGCCGCTTGGACACTCCGCTCTCCGCTTTTGGTGTGAACTTAACGCACAAGGCATCGCTACAAAATACCGGTACTGCATTTGATTAATGCAACTTGTTTAGCAACGCAAACGTTCCCCACCCACCGTACCTTTCAAATTAGCAGTACCTAAGTATAGCTTCCGTTTCACTCTCAAAGCTTGAAATCGAATGTCTTGCCGGGTTTTGAGGCAATTGCGGGTACCTGCTTAACTCAATTATTCCACACTACCCAGCAGAGAACAGCGCCACAAAAGACCGTAATTAAAGGAGCAACGCTGACGCACACAGCCCCGCCGTGTAACAATATATTTTGTTTTCTTCTCAGGAAGGAGCGTTCTTATATAATGAAAGGCAGACACCTACAAAAAAACTGTCAGCCCTTCCACTGGGTGGAGATGGAAGACCAGCGAAGCTGTACTATGGTGGGAATTATGTATTTCGAATTATGACTATTAAGATGTGATGGTGTAATTGGTGATTTGAATTATTAAAGAATGATAAATATATATGATCCGGTGGTTTTCATTTACTTAGTGACCAAAGGGACCACCGCCTTTTGGTCGCTAAGGTACACCGCCATAGGATGTATACGGCAAACGTTGGCACGTTGTTCATAAACACGTCACCAACGCCGGACGCGTTCAGTGCGAACGCGGGCAAACCGCCGCCGCCATCGACAACAGTTCTGGGCGTTGCGAAGCATCAATTGTGATAGGAAATTAGTAGCGAGCTATACGGAGTGAGGATAGTACTTTTATCGGTTGTGTAAACTTGGACACATTCGCTTACTAACTGAATTAACATGGATGGTGTCAGCGCGCACACGCAAACATGAATAGATCACACTCGATGACCGCACACAACCGCTATCAAAACGCTGGCGTGAGCAAGCGCGCCAGCAGCATCGAGCGAATGTTCATGCGGTCTATCGCTTCAACGAAAACTGAGCGGCGAAAGCACAGCGCATACAAAGGTAGGAGCCGTGTTGCAGGTCGCTTTCGAGATACGGTGCATGCGACCGCGCGTCGACGCGCTAAGTACAAGTACAAAAGCCGCACTCCCTCCCTCCCGCGCTGCCTTCCCGCTTTCCTCCTTTCGCGTGGGTGATTGAGTCGCCACGCCAGTTCCCCTTGCGCCCGGTTGCAAGATACGCATTTGGTGCCGCAGCAAAGCGTCGCCCCCCCTCCATCCCATAGCCCCACGTCTTTTAGCGCGACGGAAGAAGTCGCGTTTGCTCTATGCCGTGCGTTTGCTCCCCGTGAAAGAACGTGTCCCTCGCGCGCTTTCACTCACACATACAGGATACGGCCAATGATAGTTTTTTTCTACACAAGGACACGGCCATCGAAGACAGTTTCGGTCTAAACAGTTTCGGTCTAAACAGACCCTTAACAGTTTCGGTGTAAAAACCGAGCAAGCATACAGGCGAACAAAGAAAAAACTTTGCTGTTCTTAATGACGTCTGTTCCATGTGCACCAAGATGCCAGTTAACCAAGACAGAGAGTGTCAAGCATACAAGTGCGTAAACGATATAGTATATATGGTCTGTTAGGCTCCAGTATTGAACGAGTTTGTTTATTATTGTTCCTGTGAAAATCTGGTGATCTGATCTGATAGATTGATTAATTCATTCATTCATTCATTCACTCTGTTTTTCTACAATCGTCCATCGAAGGTCATCATGGTTCCTCGACGTGGCCAAGCGAACCGCATTCACTGCGCATTCTCACCTTCTACATTCGCTTAGTGCTCCTCTGGCTGCTTTTAAGAGGGCCTAGCTGCACTAATTAAAGTAAAAGAACGAGCCAATTTTCTTGCAGAGTTAGGTATTATGCCTGACACGACAAGAGAAGTAATTTTGCAGCATTGCACTTTCTTGATGAGCAATGAAACGAACCAGGCGTATAGGATTAAAAAGTGGGTGAGACTTGCAAAAAAAAAAAATATGGAGAACCTCATTAAGCGCCACAATACGGAAGTTCTGTACTAGGAATGCCTAATTCACGAGTTGCTGCTCCCTCACCCCCTCCTCCTCCTATCGTCCCCCTCTTACCTGTCTCAGCCACCACCCCGTTGTTCGCGGGCATTAACATCTCCCACGGCCTTTACATGTTTCGCTCCAGCCCTCGGTAAGATAATTAAGATTATGCTCTTACTTGCACAGGCCTCCAAAAGCAGGAAAATGCAATTAGTTAAGGACTCCAAAACTTTTCCTGCACTATACTTCCTGCTTGCTTTTTTTTTCTATTTTACTTGAACAGCTCGTCGTCCTTCCTTGTGTCGCACCTTTTCTCTCTCTCTCTCTAGTTAACACCGATTATATGGTTTACTTTATTTTTCCACCAGTTTCGTTATATTTTAATTCGGATACGCTCATTACATTTTGTGATGTAAACACAATCCGGCTCTCTACCACGCGGTCAAGCGACGAGTCGCAGCTGCTCGCGGAGAACATGACAAGACATTCTTCGCACTGCACCTAGCGTTCACTCTTTCTTCTTTTTTTTTTAATTTGTTAACTTTATGTCACTTTAATGGCTGTATTACTCATATCAGTGCAAAATTTTCAGCGTGGCTCAGCCTCGTGAACGTGTTGAGCGTGTGAGCGTGTCTGTTTTGCTGCTTCTTGCACCTCACTGCCCGCTTGCGTGTGATTTATGGGTCACTCTGGAAAGCCTTTCTGATCAAAAAAAGCGAAGGGGAGAAAAATGTTTTTTAGTTGTAACGCTGCACTGTTCCTCGGAGACGAAATCTCTCATTCCGAGCACGTACGTACTCCGGGGAAAAAAGGGGGGAGTGGGGAGGAGGGGGCGAAATGGGGAGGGGGAACACATTTCTTGCTCAATTCGCAAACCTCCGCCACCCCCCACTAGCAGAATAACGAACTTCTTCCAAGTGCGCGGCGGCCAACGGGGTCCTTCAATTCGGTCCTTTTTTATGCGCACAGAAACGGCGCCTACGCCGAATTTCTTATCTTTCTGAGATGTGATTAACTCTCGTGACTCCGCTTCTGTACTTCGAGAATAGTAGAGAGTTGTAGCCTGCCCACCAATTTGGTGCAATGTACGGAAAAACACCGGAGACAGCAACGCACGCTGGAGCCATCTTGTGACGCTGACGTGAACTAACTAGTGAAGAATAAGGGGAACCGAGGGGCTCCGCATTTCATTCCCTGCAACTAATTATATGACGCACACTGTCTGTTCGAGGTTGGCGTTCCATGTAGCCGCAGCACACGTCTTGTATGCTGAATCATGTATACCCAGGACAGGTACAGAATGGAACCAGCTCCCGTTGCCATGGTCGATCCCTGACAACAACGCTTTCAGGGCAGCCACTGCTTGTACTTGTAACGGCACTCCGTTGTAAAATTTTTGTTGTTGTTTATTGTAATCTACCTACTGCTCTCTATAATAATTCTGCCTTGAAAAAAATTAATTATTTATTCGCTGGCTAACTAAATAACTGACCAACTACCTAATTCATTCATTCATTCGTGAGTAAATAAATCAATAAATAGAAACAAATATATTATGATGCATTAGGACAAACATGGGAAAGTTAAGTTTTTGTTGAAACCTCGAAGTAATAAGCAAAAGTGAAAAGAAAGTGAATGAAAAGACAACTATCTGCACGTCAGCTATAAAACACCAGTGAAATCGCTTTTGTACTCGATCCAGCGGCCGTTCGTTAAACGTTGCAGCTGCACGTGCTTTTCTAAAATTTGTAATGACGTGCGTTGAGTGCTGCTTTTGTTATGCATGCAAGTTGTTATCGCATTTCTCGTACCATATAATGCATCGTTTTCCGTATTTCTTCCCTTTTATCCCGGTGTATATATTCCATGGTGCACTGCCGTTGCTACACCTACCCCTCACATATAGGGTATATTCCATAAGGCCGAACGTTAAATATATGCAAATGCCACGTAGCTGGACAGAACCAAGATAATGTTGCTTGCCGTCGCTTGGAGATAGATACTCAGATTATTTATTGCATTCCGCCTAATTACATAATTAGTCTTAATTAATCAACTTCTCAAACATTACATTTAAATGAATAGAGTCAGTGAGAAAATTAAAGAGCAACATGGAAAACTCCGCATACGTCTTGCTGTTGCTCAATACGTGCTACATAAATGTGTTTTTCCGAACGTGAAAGCTGCCCATGAATACACGCAAGATTGTCGCGCGACTGGCAGCTCGAGGCCCCTTTCATTAGACCTACCAAAGATTTCAAGCGCTGAAATGTTTGATATTGTGCATGGTATTTGGGAGAGCATCGAGGCAACATCTTGTTTCTAGAAGGTTGTGGTTGACGAAAACGTCAAAAAGTGGCGTTACAGCATTGCTGCGGCCCAAGCTGACGGAGGAGCTGGCGGCCCGAGCATACCGCAGCAAATATTCACAACAGGTAATGCATGTGTGCGTTGCATCGAAAGTAGCCAAACAATTTAGCACATCGTAATGGCATACCCAGGAAGACCCGTAGATAACGTCCACCTTTCAGAAGCGCTGCGATTGAAAGCATTAACTCGCCAGCACTCGAGATAAGCTATAGAATATTGGTGGAAAAATGCATCGAAGAAATTGATATAACTGGAGTAGTTACAGCCATAGGTAACCGTACAATATGGAGACAGTTATTACAGCGAAGCTGCTAGCCTCTAGTTGGTCGGCATTTTCGTGTCCGCGTACGTGGGCTTTGCTGAGACAAAAAGAAAAAAATGCGCAGTGTGCTGCTTCTCGAAGAGGCATCACATGACGTCATCAGGTGACATCATTCACGATGACGTAATCGAATGACGTCACGTTTCACGTGATGACGTCCTCACACGACGTTATCAGGCGACATCGTGACGATGCCGTTATCACGTAACGTAACGTTTGACGTGAAGATGTCATCACGCGACCATTGGTGCGATGACGTCATCACGCGACGTTTTAGGTGATGACGTAATCGCGTTTCGTCATGTCAAACGTGGCGTCACCACTTGGTTACTTGGGTTTTGATACCATCGGATGTTAACCGCGGATTTTTCGCTTCATGAGGCATATAATGATATCGTATTTATAAATACTCCCTCATACTCCAAGAACAGTTGCACCCTTTGGGGTGCATTTTTGCCACACAACAATAATCGTCATCTCTCTTGCTTGCGTTTCCTATCTTGAAAATTCTGCACTTGCTACTTTCCTGTCGAGAACGCTGTGTCACGCTGATAACGCTCTTGTCGTTCGTGACCGAGAAGTGCCGGGCGCACAGCGTTAAAGAAAGGAAAGCCACGCAAGTCAGATGATTATTGTTCTGTGGCAAAATACGCCCCAAAGGGTGCAACTGTTTTTAGAGTGCAGCAGTTGTAGTGGCGGTTTTCCGCAGCTTCACGGGACATCCACTTTCGCAGGGCCGCGATGGTGAGCCATTCTTTTTAATTAAGATAGAAATTTCAAGGAGAGATAGGCAAAATGCTAGACTGATATGCACATATATAAAATTGATTAGCTCAACCAGGCTAGGTGACTATTTGTCACCGCCCAGTTTTGAAGGGGATGCCAATAAAGATCATCATCGATCATCGACATCCCCGTTTTTCCGCAAAAACTCTGTAATATGCTCACGGGCGGACAAAGCTTCCCTAATGTGGCTGGCTGACAGCGGCTTGTTATACGCGTGTCCAAGTCAATGCCCAAGAATGTACATATAATTGACGTTTGGGTGCTGCCACGGGGGGTCCCTCGTTCTCAATTAAGAGCAACACGATGGGGTCCCGACTATGCTTACATAATCGGGCCCTCTGGCGTTGTCCGTCATTGTGATCAAGTGATGAGTCAATTATACGTATACTGCCTTGGGCCTTAGGCAGTATACATATAATTGGCATATGCATATCCTATCCTCGGCTGACGAGTTTTCGTCGGATATAGACTACGTCGCCAGTGTGTGGCTTCAGTTTACCACACAGCGTTGCAACTGGAATGCCATATTCGACAATAATTCGACAAGTGCCTGAATGCGAACGCCTTAAGCACCCGCGCTGCCGGCGCGAACCAAGGCATACGGGTGGCGGCATCTGTTTACGCTACGAGCGCCGAAGCCACGTGTTTACGACCTCGAAGTCCCGAGGGTGCACGCCACGGACTGTTTGTCTACCGAGCTCGACGGCCTGACGATTCCGGTGGTGTTTACATCACGGCAAATGGACCCGTCCCTGTACCGTGCCTACACCGTGAGAACATTCGCCTTGCGCAGTGGCGTACCAACTACGGAACACCCCGTGCAAGGACGGCGTTCAAACAATGCCCAATGTAGAGATACAGTATTTGGAACACCTATTCAGTATTCGGAACAGTGTTCAGCTGAGCAGGCGCACGCGTATCGCATTTAGTTGGCAACTGAATCACAAAGATTGATTGATTTATTGATTGATTGGCTTATTCGTCGTAATGTTTATTATAATCGTCATGGACTGGTGACTAGCCTCTTCTCGTTAGTTGGAGAATGATAAACAGGCGTTATCGCTGTTCACGATGTACGCGTTCGAAGATATCCCGGCTGAATCCGATAAGAAATTTCCGGCGCACTGCCTCTAGAATGCGTGCGCTGTGAAAAGCAATAGCTTGTGCACCCTTCGCTCATTGTTTAAAACACGCTTTTGCTGCCGGACCTCTCCTTGCGGCACATTTCGGAGGCGTGAGAGATGGCTGCCGGAAGTTCAAGAACAGCCACCCTCGCGAGATGGCGTCTGCCGTCAGAGGTCACTCGCTGGAATTTTTTCCTCGCGTTCCTATAGTTCATTATAGTTTGTCCCCACCTGCACATATGTAATAAGTTAACGAGAACTTGATCGAAACGAGCTTTCATGCAAGCATGATAGTGCTCTATAATAGCGAAATATCACGGACCACGCATGTTCTGCACCACACTCGATCCAAATGGTCTAAAGTAAGTACACGTGAGAAAGATGAGCTCATAGCTGGGTTGATGATAAACACAAGTAAACAGCGAGAAAACAGGATGAACTAGGAGAACACTAGCGTGGACAAATAACTATTAGCCTTCGTTTCATGAAGAAATGCAGAAAACAAGAGCAAGAGAACACAAAGCTACGGCGCGTGAGCGCGAAAATGATGAAAGGTGTTAGTCGGCACAAGGCTACACGTAGGACACGAGACAAAACAACAGAAGGCTCTACAATATTTTTTGGCCATCTGGAATTCCTTAACACATTAACGTGCCCTTGAATTTAAGTTTTACCACTCTGTGCCTATCAAAACGTGTTGCTGTGTATCGTACCAACGACGCAGCTGCAACTGGACACGAGCAGAACTCGGCAGAACTACCTCAACACAACTCAGTCAAAGCAAGAAGCGCTAGAACGTTATGCTCACGTCCTGTGGGAATCAAAGCATTGTTAATTACGACGTGCGCATTATGTTTGAAGTTGCGTTTACGTGCACTTCAAATGTGAAAAGTTGTGTTTTGTCACGCTACAAATGTTTAATGTAATGAAATGTTAATAGCTATACACTAAAGGCCAATCGTGGCATTCTTCTTGTATTCTTAATGCAAGAAAAACGCCAAGACGAACTCTTGCCATGAATTAAACAATGATGGGTTTCGCAAGCGTTTCGTGTCTCTAGCTCACACCGCCATACAAACTGCGCCCTTCCCCCAGTCATGCTTTGGCTGTGGATAGGTGCTTCGCGCCTTCATACCGGACACGTCCTAGCCAATGTACAACCAGCCGGAGACGCTGCACATCATCCCAAATTCGTTCTTCGCGAAGTTCTTGACAAAGTGCCTCACCTTCCTTTTTTTCATCTCGTATATTATAAAGTGACCTAGTAATGTGACTATTCTGTCGTCATTTCTATCACGCGTTTTTCTTTTTTTTTTTCTTTTTTTTATTCACCAATGATCTCTTGCGGATCATCACCTCTGACCAATCAATTCACCGATCAGCTATCAGCTACAGCGCTTCTGGAAGGTTGACGTTCCTAGCTGCCTATACGGTTCTGGCTGGATTATTATATTCGCATTCCATTACGATGTGCCTAGGCGTTTCCGATTTTGTTTTGTTTTTCTGCAGCAGAGACACGCCTCAACCTGCGCCATGTACAAGCTGCGCCCCCTAGTGGCGGGAAGCGGCAACAACGCAGACGAGACCTCCAGGCAGGCAAGCTGTGTTATCCACGAAGTGGAGGAATAGGGCAAAGTAGATGCCTCGCATTCAAACAGAGTCTCACCAGCAAGCGGTGTCGCAGAGCAACCGCTGCTCGGAGACCCTGTTGCCAAAAAGGAAAACGTATTTCGGGCAAGACACCGCCTAAAACGACGCTGTTGCCGCGATAACAGATGCAGTGCCGTTGCGCTGCTGTGTTATCGTGTAAAGCCGTTCATCTTCGTGCAAACAAGCAGTCCTTAGTGCGCCTCTATAACCGTCACTCGTGCTCGCCATTCTTCACAGGGTAGTCGCCTCACTTAACGCCACAGGGTTAAACTACGTGTTTACAGCAGCACCCTTTATCGCTCAGATTCAAAGTTGAGACGTGGTTGAAGCCGGTCGAACAGCGGCAATAGGCAGTAGAAGATAGCGCATGGCAGACGTGTGCATGACAGTTACTAGTTTCCGTAACGACGAGCCCAGTACAACAAGCAGTGGCACTGCAAGTGATTGCCCTAAAGTGCCCGGAAAAGCCAAAGCCCCCCGTGACAAGGGTCAGAACACCAGGTGCGATGGGAGGCTGTTCTGTGCAGCTCGCAACCGGAGCTTCAGCTTCGGACAGTGGGCAGGGCCAGAAGGGTCACCGAAGCACAAAAGTGCCCGGCCATCTAGAGCGACCCGAGGGACCATCGTCATCCTGCTTCCTTTTCTCCCCCTCCCCCATTGTACATGATTCTCTCGCGAATCAATAAACATCTCGCGCCTGAGCTTTATGGCGTCTGAAAGTTTAGCTGATACAGTCAGTGGTGGCACTGTGTCGCGTTCCTCCATTCGGAGCCTTCATATGCACGCCTGTGTGTTGTACAGCGTTTGTGCTTGTATATGTGCATATGCACGGGACGCACAAGCTTTCTACACACGACAGCAGGGCCCGATCACACAGCCTAGCGAGCGGGGGAATAACAGCTTTTAGGGAAATTTTCCAATTTAGGACGCACTCTAGCCAGTGTTTATCTCCATGCGAGCGTTTCCACGTTTCACATATATATAGTACAACTGTGCATGCCGCGTCATGGCTACATTAGAGCGCGCGTCTGGCGTCTGGCCAGGCGCGTGCTCCAGAATGGCCGTGGCCATATGCGTTCTAACGCTGACGTAGATCGGGCAGTGCCTTGCTTATCAGGTTCGAGCAAGCATAGAGTTTAAGCAAGGCATTAAACAGGCGCGCGTCTGTTGCTGCTCAGAAAATTTGGCGTGGCTGAACGCGGTTAAACCAAGTTTGTCGAGCGATAGCACGGCTTTGCTTGCTTTGGAAACGGACACAGACACTGCTTGGCGCCGTCAACAACTACAGCATGTACCATTGCACCACAAGATAACACACAGACGCTACTCGGCGCGGCAGCAGAAGCGAGCGATTTGACCTTAACGCTGCGTCTCGCTTCAACGCGAACTAAGCGTCGAAACCACAGCGCATACGAAGCTACCAGCACTCGGCGCACTTTGTCCACGCCTCAGATCGCTTTGGAGATGACGCACGCGCGTCCGTGCACTTTTCCCACATCGCAGATGGTTTTCAAGATATGGGCGCCCACGCGTCGTACGCAGCAGCCGCCGGTAGTGGCAGGCCAAGTCCCAGTTTGACTTTGGCTGAGCTTGAAGGTCAGATTTACGGAACCAGGCGTTTTCTGGATTGGTATCAGCAGTAGTAGAGCTATCGATCTAAAGTCATCTTGTTTACATCGTAGCCCAAGCGGCTGGCGTCGGCAGATCTTGTAGGCGTTATTGTAGGAAACTCTATGCGCGTAGGAAGCTGAAACAGCCACAACGCCATCTGGCCAGCGCACGGTGTCTATAGGCTCCCGTCACCAGGGCTGACGGTTGGGGGATGCTTTCATCGCTGAAATCCGCCGCGCGTCTCTTGTAGAAATGAGCCGTTTCGTCTTGTGGGCTCAGCACAATTTCGCTTACGTACACCGACTCCCACAGTGCGTGAGATTGTGAATCGTAAAGCGAATGATCGGATGAGTATGTGGAGTTCGTGAAGTAAGAGTGGAGAATGAAGCGCAGGGCCGCAGCCGTTGACATGCCATCGCTGTCGGCATGCCGCCATGGTCATCGCCGTCAAATGCCGCTCCCACCAAAACAAAGTGACGATAATTTGCGCCACCAGTATTAAACGCCACCATCGACGTCAGCGGTATACTGCAGCGATTATGTATGCAGAAATGTTTATGCTCCGCGGGACTCGTGTAAGTTCTCTACAAAAGAGGTTGTTCGGCTGCATACAGATTGATGAGGAACTGACGAGCCGTTTATGAACATCCCAGTTCTAACGGTGGCACGTTCGTCTCGCAGATTTTGCCCGAAGATGACGCGGTCAGGTATGTTCGCTAAGGAGGCATATATTGTAGTTATCAAAATTTTTGCTCCGGATTTCGTTAATTTTTGCCGGCAGGCACCGACCATGCAGTTCTCACAGACTAACATTAATACGAAAAAAGGAAACTATCATTAGAGTTGTAGTTCGGTCCAATTCATGATGTTAAATACAAGGTTTAAAATGAGTAAACTCTCGAAGCAAGCGGGGAGGTCGCCCAAAATTTGCAGTGGGATGTAGCCGTAGCTCACCTGACAAAATTAGCCGGTTCCAGAGAGTGAAATGAACCAATCCAATGAACTATCATCAGAGTACACAAGAGTGTGAGTAGATAGCCTACGAAAACATCGCTGAGTGCCTATCGGCTTATTGTGTCGACCTATGTAACTATGACATGAACGGTTAACCACTGGTTAATTGGCCTAATTCCTGAATGTCATTACATACATACATACATACATACATACATACATACATACATACACACACACACACATACGCACACATACATACATACACACCATACACACACATACATACATACATACACACACACACACACACATACACACACATACACACACACACATACACACACACACACACACACACACACACATACATACAACACACATACATACAACATACATACATACAACATACATACATACATACATACATACATACATACATACATACATACATACACATGCGCAGATACACACACACACATACATACATACACACACACTACACACATACGATGAACAGCTCGCGCATATGTACGTGGTGGCCTCCTCGAGCTCAAGATGACTGGTTCACAAGGATCTTGAGGTTATTCTGCACTCGGAAACGTTCCGTCACCGCCCTAGGGCATAGAGACCACACTCTGCTTCTTCTAGCGGACTGCCGCGCACCGTCCCACTCGCGCACTGGGCGCGGACAGCGCAGCTGCAGTTCTGCGGCTTTCATTAAATATGCGCACCTCGAGGCTCCAATGAGACGAGGCTGTCGTGCTAGCGGAAAGGGGCACTAACCGGAAACGGCTCCGGAGGCGGCGGCGGCGACAAAGAGCCCTTTGTTACACGGCGACGCGCAAACGCATTCGAGAGAGCACTTGTTTCAATTAATTTGCATGCCGGCGTGAATCGCGCTTGGACGAAATTAAAACGGCGGCAGCGCCCCCACTTCCCCCAATTGCGACACCCCCCTCCCCGCAAACGCTGCCGCCATTGTCCTCGCGCGGTCACGCACCAGCAGCCACGGAGTCCCGTAACGGGGCGTCCTGCGTAAAATATATGGCGCCGCATATATTAAGCCGTAATGGGTCGAGCGGCTGCGACGCCATGCCCGGATGCTTTAGCGCGTTTTCCACTCGCACGCCGTAAATTTTCGCCGCAGCAGCCCACAGAAGCGAAACAAAAATTGGGATAATGTATTTTTCTTTCTTTTTATTTATTTACTATTATTTCTCTTCCTTCTTTTTATTTTGTTAAAGTGTGAAATATAAACCGCTGCCGCTTTTCAAGTTACTGCCACCGTCCGCGCTGCACAAACTCTTCAAAATTGAAAACTTCCTACCGTTCACGTAGAGCTGCCCTTAGCAGCTCCTGCGTTGTCCTTTTCGAACCTTTATTCTATAACAAAAAAGAAATTATTTCAATTAAGCGCGAATTTCAGCGACGAAGTTGGCCTGAACGGCAGACGCGCGACCGCCACTTTATTCAGGGCACGACAAGACGAAAATGGTCCTTTTTTATTCTTTTGTCAATTTTCTATATTTCTTACGTCAGCTCAGCCATGTGGAATATATAGCAGGGAAAGCGATGGACGAGTCATTATATATATATATATATATATATATATATATATATATATATATATATATAGGTCAAGTCCTAGCTTCAAAAGAAACTCCAAAATGTAGGGAAGAATTGAAGACAGGGAGACAGGCGAACCAACACGTGCAAAAAACTTTTCAATTTTTTTTTCAGGCGACAGGAGAACCGAGCAAAAAGAAGGCATAACTGATGGGCCCACTTGGCATGAACTCATTAAAAACAGCGACCCGTGCACAGAAATGGGGCACACTACAACTGCAGAGCGATTCTGGAGAACGGAAATTTTTTTCGAGTCGGTAAAAACGTAGGCGCAACCATTTATCGCTGAATAGCGGCTATTTCAGACACGGACGGTTCTTTTCTTCACCGCTGTGCGAGCCTCGTGCGGTCATTTCCTCCCTCCGAGACGTTCCGTGTAATAGATTACGGCTCCACGCTCGATGCCGCTACACCGGGGGTTATGAAGCTAAGCTGGAGGAAAGCGGCGACGCACGTTTCGAGCTCCGGTAACAAAATGAATTACGTTCGTTCGCTGTTTTCTTTCTCTTTACGTTTCGTACCGATGGGACCGTTAAAAATTATGAATAAAAAGAAACTCGGCAAACATCTCGGCCTGAAGCGGCTTGCCTTCGTAGGTTTGGTTGTGAACAGCCCTCGCACGGAACAGGCCGCAAATGAAGCGGTTCAGCATACTGAACGGAACTATTTAGAATGAACTTATAAACCTTCCCTATTAAGCTTTCCCTTTCTTCCTTTCTCTCTTTCAGCCCGTTCCAAATAGTACGTACATATTTGTGAAGGCTTCAATAAATATGTTGTCGGAAGTCAGCGCTGCTCTTGTGCTCTCCCTTGTCAGTGTTTTTTGGCGCTGTTTAAAATGAATTATAAAACTACTCAGCGTAAACATTTCAGCGCGTTAACATAACGACCTGCCCTGGTGACTCCGTGGCTGCGGCATTCATCTACTGCACGAGCTTTTGAAGTCCCGGGTTTGAATTCCAGCCGCAGCGGCGCAAACACTGAATGTCAACGAGGCCCGGTGTACTTACATTTCATCATCATCATAAACAGCCAATTCCATGTGCGTTGCGGGAAGAAGGCCTCTCTCTGGCAGCGATAATGAATTACTCGTGTTTCGCACAAGCCGCTATAAGCCGAGTTCATCGTGTGAGCGCAAGCTTCCCTAATCTAATCACATCACCTGCCGTCCTCGACTGCAGTTCCTTTTATTATGGGCCCCGAGTCTAACTCTAATTGCCAACCGGCTGTCTTATCTATGTGCATTGAATGACCTGCTCAACTCCGTGTATTCCTCTTAATCTCATTTGCAGAAGATAAGACACGCAAGTTTGCTCTGAATTTCTTTGCGACGCGCATTCCGGTTTCTTCTTAAGGTTAACGCCTGTCGTTTCCGGTTTATTTTATGGTTGCGCTGCCGCTCTAGGGTCGTCTCAAGTACATTATCTTCAAAGTATCAGCTCCGTAGGTTAGTACTTGGAAAATGTACAGATTGCATACTTCTCTTCATTAAGACCCACCGGTTTAGATGCGCGTAAAAAAAAAGGGCAGGGTTGCAGAAATTAATCCGGAGCACAGCATCTGCGGCGTCTCTGGTGGCCGTGACAGTTGCTTTGGGATTTCACCGAGTGCCAAACTCGATTCAAAGGCGCCCTCCATCGCAACGTCCGCTTAATTTTCCCGTCAAGAAAACAGATAAAAAGCACTGCACTTGATTATAACACGCACCTTAACTTTCACACTTCAAAAGAATGAATAAAATACAATGCCCCTCAGTGCTCATTAGCCAGATTTCATTGTATAAGACAGAGCCTAATGGCGATTTGTTGATACGGCAAGAACAATATATTAAAACCGAATAAATTCGGGGGTTTTACGTGTCAAAACCACGATCTGATTATGAGGCACGCCGTAGAGAGGAAGTCCGGAGAAATGTTGACCAGCGGGGTTCTTTACCGTGCACCTAAATCTAAGTGCACGAGCCTAACTGCATTTCGGCTCCATCAAAATGCGGCCACCAACGCCTGGATGGAACCTGTGACCTCAATGTCCACAGAACGGCGCTTTAGCCACTGGGATACCACGGTGGATAAGACGTTTATTGCGTCTGAACGACAGAGGATTCTGGCACCCTCTCCGAGAAGGTTATCTAAAAGGCATTCGTGTCCGATAAGCATGTCTAAGAAGGTATCACAGGTCTGTTGATGGTGATAATCACTATCTACAGAGCAGAGAATATTATATTCTGCACCATTCGTGACATTAAGACACCACACTTCTCACACAACTTGGAACTTAAATAACTTTCTCAGCGGGCACCAACAATACCGCAGCAATCGGTGCTCTTGCAACTGCAGTAGCTGCAGCCAAGGTGTGGATTAGATTAAGGTGGCGGTCCCACTCCGGCGGCACGAGCCCCCTGTTTTTAGTACTTTTGGAGCAACCGTGGCGGCTCTTCTACTTAGGATATAAAGTTGTCGTATGCACCAAAAAAAAAAAAAAAACAACTTAACTCTTGCAGATTCCAACTATGTATAATATAAATAAATTTATTAATGTAATTTAGAAATAAATGTTCAAGAACAAGCATGAGATACATGGTTTTTGCAAACTGTGTCTCAGTTGTGACCATATTTAGAAGAAACTACCTCATTTACTGCATTGCGGCTCGCTCTGTAGCTTTAGGACATATTTTTGTATTTCCTATGCGCGGCATGCAAAATAATGTTGAATTTTTACTTTTTGGATAATTTGCTTTTGAAGATTGCCAAATATCGCAAACTTCTCTCGTAAACAGCCCGGCAACTACACGCTCGAGGAAGCTAAATTTTGGATAAATTATAGTTCAAGTAATTTCCATTTAGGACGCGAAATTTCATTCATGTACCTCTATTAGTTTTCTTCATGTTGTGACCGAAATTAAGCAATATTTAGAATTCTGGTCCCACTTTTGCCCGTTTTGCGGGAAGGTACAAGAATGAAATTTTGCGTCCTAAATTGAAATTCCTTGAACTCTAATTTATCCAAAATTTAGCTTCCTTGAGCGTGTAGTTGCCGGGCTGTTTACAACAATATATTTCAATATTGGCAATCTTCAAAAGCAAATTACCCAAAAAGTAAAAATTCAACATTTTGCTGCGTCTAGGAAATAGGTAAATATGTCGTAAAGTTACAGAGCAAGCGGCAATGCAGTAAATGCGGTAGTTTCTTCTAAATATGGTCACAACACCGTTTACAAAAACCATGTATCTCATGCTTGTTCTTGAATATTTATTTCTAAATCACATTAATCAATTTCTTTATATTATACATAGTTGGAATCTACAAGACTTAAGGTTTTTTTTTTTGGTACATACGACAACTTTATATTCGAAGTAGAAGAGCCGCCACGGTTGCTCCAAAAGTGCTGAAAACGGGGGGCTCGTGCCGCCGGAGTAAGTCCACCACCTTAAGTTACAATTAACTTTAATGCCAGTTTCAACAGCAATTTTCGTGCAATTTTGCATTCGCACTCGATTTTAACACGCATGTCATTTTTTATACTTTTTCCACAAAAAGAAAAAAAGCGCGTGTTAAATTATTTGAAAAAAAAATAGTACACGCAGATCTAACGCAACGTCTGATATAAAATACGCGAAGTTCGTTTTAGTTAGCGAGGTAGTCGTATAGTAGAGAATGACGCACTCACTGTCTCGTCGTATGTAGCTGTTAACTGTGTTTGTCCCGAGGTCGAAAGCGACGTGTGATGCTTGTCGGAGGAATAATGTTGATGAGATGAATATGGACGGAGAGGTACGACACGTATTCATGCTTTCTAAGCCCCTTGTGTCACGTGGTACATATCCGTTGTCGTGCATTCACCAAGAATGAGCACATAACCGGTGCCCCATTCAGTGACCGAAGAATGGGAAAGGCCAAACATAAGAAGTATGAGAATATCAAAGAAGCCATAGAATACCATGGGCTATTAAGCGAAGCTTGTATTGGCTCACTTGTGTCGGGGTCGGTGTACGCGTACGCGGTATCATCATCAGCATTGGCTCGAGCGTCGTCGTCTTCTGCCGCAGCTGGCGCCCATTGCCGTTCATAATTCCAGCGTTCACTTCCCTTCTGTCGCCATAATTGGGAGGCCGCGTTTACGGGGGTGCGAGCCATTGCTTAAGGGGTATGAGCCATTCATTGTCTTACGTGACGGACAGATTTAACTTTGAAGCAATCTAATTTGGAAGAATCGCAAGCGGCAATGGCAGGCAAATGCTGCTAACTACGCCGCAGGGCAAACTCGAGACATCGAACGCAAGCGACAACAGCGACGAGCAGAGAATCGTACAACGCAACGGAAGGAAACAATGCACGAAAGGGAATGAAAAGTAGTAGGTCAGATACACACACGACAAGCTTAACTTACCCCCATTTCCTTGACAGAGGAAGGGCTGGGGATTTTTTTCAATATGGCGTCTGCGAGCTTCAAGAAAATCTTATGAGCCGACATCATATGGGTACAGGTTTACGTATTGACTTCGTTACGCAGAACCGAGGTGCTTTCTTTTTGTCGATGAAAAATTCAGCGCTATCATCATCATCACCACCATCAGCCTATATTTATGTCCACTGCAAGACGAAGGCATATCTCCCTGTGATCTCCAATTACCCCTGCCTTGCACTAGCTCATTCCAACTTGCGCCTGCAAATTTCCTAACTTCATCGCCCCACCTAGTTTTCTGCCGTCCTCGACTGTGCTTCCCTTCTCTTGGTACCCATTCTGTATAACCCTAATGGTCCACCGATTATCCCTCCTACGCATTACATGGCCTGCCCAGCTCCATTTCTTCCGCTTAATGTCAATGAGAATATCGGCTATCCCCGTTTGTTCTCGGATCCACACCGCTCTCTTCCTGTCTCTCAACGTTAGGTCTATTATTTTTCGTTAAATCGCTCTTTGCGCGGTCCTTAACTTGTTCTCGAGCTTCCATGTTAACCTCCAAGTTTCTGCCCCATGTGTTAGCACCGGTAGAACGCAACGATTGTACACTTTTCTTTTCAACGACAGTGGTAAGCTCCCAGTGAGGATTTGGCAATGCCTGCCGTATGCACTCCAACCCAATTTTATTCTTCTGTAAATTCGGCGATATATCAGTTCTCTATACGGTGAGATAAGTTACGTATACCCCGAGGTATACGTAAAACGGTAAGTTGTAGTCATAATCGAGCACTGGAACACGTGTGCTGACCAAGCAATGGCAGATGTGTCGCTCGCAAAACATCGTGTCGTGATGTGTTGTATGCCGCTCTGCGCCCGTACCGAGGAGCAACGAGAGATCAAGCACGATCACCCACTTCTCAGCGCATTATACGCAGTTAGCTGTGAAACTGAAAAAAAATTGCAGCACTACACGCATTTCTCTGAAAAAAGCCACATCATACGCTCCTGAGTGTGGACGCTCTCGGCGCTATGGTACATGGCCGCGAAGGTCAGCGGCGAAGTTGCTCCGCAGTAAATTAGCTTACACCCAGCGTGCGACGAGCGGAGAGCGCCGACAACCTCGACTCTAGACCAGCGTGTGGGACAAACCCGCGGATGCGCGCGTTGGGCGCCATCGGAGCGAAAGCCACTGAAAGCCCCCGCTAATGGCTCGGGTCTCTCTCTGCAGCGCAATTAGCAACGCCTACGGACGTTGATTTGTTTGTGTTCCTCGGCCGTCTTTTGTATTTTTTTTTCTTTCTTGTTTTACCGTTTGAGGCTGACAGAGCGACCCGGTGGCCACGAACATTAACCTAGCAGTTGTGCTGCAATATACGGGGTGATCATTTCTAAGTTAAAAATCGCCTGTCGCAAATAAGCATAGTTGTGTGTCCTTGAGCTGGATTATTCAGAGAGGCGGGCATTACCTTGCGCGAGAAATAAAAAACACATATTCAACTAATTAACGAAACTTTACCCATTAAGTTCTCATTTAATTATTTACCTTGCGACACATTGCAAATTACGAATTGTAACCGGTTAGCTTGAAAGACGTATCCGCTCGAAAGAAATCGCCAGGATGATGACACCTGTTTGGAGATATGCACCATCAAACTCGCAGTAAAGAATGCACTGTGCCACTTACTTTTTTTTACCTAAACGCTCCACTGTTCATTGAAGTACAAAAGTAAGCGGAACGCCCATATATACCACAGAATATATGGGCGAGTGTCGCCCTGGAGTATCATTTCAATTGGATACATTTTTAGCAAGCTCACCGGCTACAATTCGTAAACTGCAAAACGTGCCGTAAGGTAATTAATCAGGAAGTTAATTAGTGAATTTTTGTTAATAATTTGAATATGTGTTGCGATTTCACCGTTTTGGCAGTGTTTTCGTCCTTCGGCGTCACTACTGCCTGGCAATATGATGACGATTTCCCCACTGTGCATTTCAATTCATTGCGATACAATGAAGTGCATCACAGTAGCAGAATTTTTCGTATTTAAACTACCGAGTTACCTTATACAAATGTCACATGTAAGAGGCCGCCCGTGGCGAGAAAAGAGGACGAAGAAGTTCGCGGAGCGTTCCGAACGGCGCGAGCGCTCGAGGCACGCAAGCCGAGGTGTAATCCGCGAGAGAGAAGCGTCGAAGCAGTATTATCGACGTGGCTCTACAGCTGGAAGGTCACTTCGTCAGCCATGCTCTGACGACGGGAGAGCGGAGGGCCCGACCACGAAGCTCGTGAAGCTGGCAAGCCCCAGGCGTAGCTGTAGTCCTCGGAGACGTCCGGGCGAAGCTCCTGGGACTGGCCGCTGCTCCTCAGGGTGGTTCCGGTCTTCTTCTCGAGAATGCCTCTTCCTCGGCCAAGCCGGTTCAACCGATAATCACCGTGCCACCGGGTCGCCATGCCGATCGACGTAAGGCGAAGAAATCTTCGCGAAGCCTAACCCGGCGAGTGACACGTCAGCGGCGGCTAAAGAACCCCAGGTGGTCCAAATTTCCGGAGTCCCCCACTACGGCGTGCCTCATAATCAGAACTGGTTTTGGCACGTAAAACCCAATAATTTAATTTAATTTAATTTTACCGGGGCACCAGCCACGTACTCGGCCAGGTCGACGGAACCGCGAGGCGTCGGCACTTACGGCACCCGCAACGCTTCGGACGCGCACGACGCGGACCCAACAAGAACTTCAAACCGACGGTCCGTAAGAACCCGCACTTCCATATTGCGACGCAGTTAGGCCGGCGCCAGGGTGGCCAGACTTTGAAGAGTCAGCGCTAGGACTGACTTGGAGACTTGAAGACGGAGCTAGGCTCCGAAACCGAAATAGAATATTTGCTGGTAGTTTTGTATTTAGCCTAAACTTTTGGGTTTAAGTTCGAGTGAACATTTTTGGTGAATTATGGTTATAGTTTTGTGTGCTTTGTGCTTTTACCGTCCTTGTACATATTAAATCCTTGTTTGCTGTGCTGCCAGTGGTGTCTCTCCTCCATCGAGAGTAGCCCATGTACGCAACTCTCCGGCTCCCAAGTAGGTGACAACAAAGCACATGGTAAGAGAAAGAGAGGCAGTCTTTTGTGAACGAGGTAAGAATCAGAAGACAAAAATGCTCAAGCTAATTGTTCATATATAAGTAAGCGAATAGCTTTCTGACTCGGCTGGCTTATCCGCGCAACATTGTGCACTCCTAAAAGGCATTGTACGGACCAATAAGACTTCGAAGGTGGCATGCTTAAAAATTTAATGGTGTTTTGATGATTACAACATGATGTATGGTGTTTAGTGCAAATTTTGGATCGGGTCTGTCTCACTTTTATCTAAAAGATGTTCGTTGGTTATGCTGTAGATGTTATCAAAACGCACTAACTTCCTTCCATTGCACTGTGTGCTTACTTCAGTTTTTTTTTTTTTTTTTCGTTACTGCCGAAACCACCCAACACCTTTCTCTCTCTCTCTCTCTATATATATATATATATATATATGATGTGACGCGATACCTTAAGCGAGGCGAACAGTGACAACGTTGCAGACTGGAAGCCGTCAGGAACACCATCGCAATATTTACCCGGCCTCGAACCATCCGACGGGGGCGCATGCGCCAATTAATTTATGTGGTTTTCCGTACCGAAACCCCAATATAATTATGAGGCACGACGTAGTGGCCGGTGGGACTCCAGATCATTTTTGATCACGTGGAGTTCCTTTTGCATCAAAGTGCGGATGCCACGGCCAGGCACGAACCCGCGACCTCGAGCTCGGCAGAGCAATGCCATGTTCACTAATCTACCCTCACCGGCTGGTTATCTGTCTCTCTTCCTGCACTACACAAGATTATTTACGCGGGAAAAACATACACAGACAGTCTTTGAGGAAACAAACAAACAAACAAAATACTGCACGCAAAAAGAGACACGTTCTCAATGCACACCCAAAATTAATGAAAAAAGCCAAAGCGACATCAACTTGTGCGCAGGAACTCAATTTCTCCTCGCGTTTGTGCGCCTCTTTTCCCCAACACTTCCTTCGTGGCCACATATAGATTGGCGTTGCCTAAGCAATCGAACAACGAAAGCAAGAAACCCCCAAAAAAAGGACGCTATTACCCTATACGTGCACAGAGACGGGCTGGCCCCTTTTCAATCGCGATCGCTCCCGACGACGATTTAATCACTCCGGCGTGCCGGCTTTAGGCAGTTGTTTGTTCTCGTCAGAGTGCAGTGGCATGCAGAACTCGGTCCAATTTTATCAGTGCTACTTTCGCGGGCGTCACTCAATTCTCGCAATGCATTCAAAAGCTCCGCATGCCGCGACACAACATCGCGTGCTTCGCAAAATGGGAACAAATAACTATGCGACCAATATGTATGTACATATATATATATATATATATATATCACAGTTGCAACGCTCTGGAACGCATTTATGAGCGCGGTTCTCGTTTTGTTGCTCTCCCTGCTTTCCTTCTGGCTTTTTTTTTTTTCGTTTCTCTCTCGGGTCTTTCGCAATAACTTGCGCGCCGGGAATTCCTCGAAACAACGCCGATCTAATAACGCGAGCTACGGACTTTCATAACACCCACGTTCTTTCTGCTGTTTGATCACCACCGACGCGGTTGTTGGAGTACATACCCCGCTCGCCAAGGCAGCCGTGGAATGGACCGCGCAGTTCGTGTGCTTTGTCTTCGTGACGGGCGGTAAGTGACTTGCCGACAACATAATTATTGACGGGACCTCGTTGGCAGCGAATTCGTTTTTCTTAAAGCGAAGCTAAAAACAACTCTTCAAGGTTGGTTACGCAACGTAAACATTCTGTTAGTAATTCTCGAGTGTATATGCTACCTTTGCTAGCATACACACTAAAGATGAATCTCTAAAGATTATTTAATGGCGTCCTTTTTGAAACGGGGCATTGACAAATAGTCACCTAGCCTGCTTGATTTATTCATATATACTGTACCTGAATACTTTGCGCGGCTGCGGGCGGTCGTGCGCGCCGTATCTTGTAAGCGATCTCCACAAAGCTCTCTCTCCAACCTCTTTATCCCCCACCCCAGTGTAGGGTAGCAAACCGGAAACTCACTTCTGGTTAACATCCCTGCCTTTCCTCTCTCGCTTGCTCTCTCTCTCTCAGGTATACTATACATGTTTTTTATCTAGCATTTTATAGCGAAAGCAATTACATGAACACTCCAAGCGGATTTCTGCCATCGGCGTCGCCGTCACCGTGAGGTTCCGTATAATGTCCAAGGGCAATAACATCGTCGCTGCGCGCCGTATGCTGCATGTGCGAGTGAAAGCGCGCGAGGGACGCGCGCTTTCACGGAGAGCGAACGCACGGCAGAGAGCAAACCCGACGTCTTCCCTATGCGAAAGGCCGTGGGGGGATGGGAGGGAGAGAGGGAGTGCTGCGGCACCAACTGCGTATCTTGCGACCGGGTGCAAGGGGAACTGGTGGCCCAATCTCGCACGTGAAAGGAGGAAAGTGGGAAGGTGCGGATTGTAGGCGCCGCGGCTACTATACCAGCAACTGAGTACTTGTACTTTGCGCGGCTGCGGGCGATCGTGCGCGCCGTATCTTGTAAACGATCTCCACACAGCTCTTACCTTTGTATGCACTGTGCTTTCGTCGCTCAGTTTCCGTTGAAACGATAGACCGCACGAACCTTCGCTCGCTGCTGCTGCTGCCGCTCTTACTCACGCCTGCGTTTTGACAGCGGTTGTCTGCGGTCATCGAGTGTGATCTATTCATGTTTGCTTGTACGCGCTGATAACATGCTTGTTAATTCAGTGAGCAAGCGAAGTGTCCAAGTTTATGCAGCCGATAAAATTACTATCTTTACTCCGTATAGCTCTCTACTAATTTGCTATCGCCATTGATGCTTCGCCTTTCGGGAGAAACTGAGTCTTTTTTTGTATACATCTCCTTAGTCTTATAACTTTTTCTTCAAAATCTACCTTGTACCATTACCTATGACTGTAACAGATCTGGTCGTACTAATCTCTTCCCTGCTTTTTTTTCCCGCTAATACTCTAAACCTATCTTACTTATCTCGACTGCTGACCGGTTGATGCTTCCGTCCACTTTAAATCTAAGCGCTTCTGCAAAGTGTGGGTGAATACCTTCGCATTCCATTAGGATGTGCTGAGCATTCTCAGGATTCTTGCTGCAGCATACACATGCCTCATCTAGTTCCGAATATTTGCTCCGGTATGTTTTCGTCCTTAGGCAACCGGCTCGAGCCTCAAATAGCAAGGCATGCCTTTTGCGTTATCGTACAGATTTTCCCTTCTAATTTTTTTCTTCTCATTCCTGTCAATCTCGATGGTCCTTTTTTGTTCCCATTCTGAAGGTAGCTTCAGCGCGCCACCTGGTTAGGGCCAGAAGCAGCTGGTAGACGACAGGTGCCTCGCGCAAGACGCTTTCCGTTCTCAACCGGCGCGCACGTTTGAAGCCCACGTGCGCTTTGATATGATATGGCTTTGACGGGAAGATACCTGCTTTCGCAGTTGCCGGGTTCTTCGTTCGTTCACGCAAAAGAAAAAGAAAGGATCGCTCCTTTCCTTTCCAAAATAAACGCCCAATTCCCGCAATGACCGTTATTATTCCGCTGTTCCTGTTGTTATTGTCGTTATTGATATTGGTCGTATTGTTTTTGCTGTTAAGCCATATTCAGCGCGGCCGTTAAATACATTAATCAACCTTAAAAACTCATAGTTACACCTTCTATTCACTTCATTCTTTTCATTTAATTAATTATGGGGTTTTACGTGCCAAAACCAGTTCTGATTATGAGGCACGCCGTAGTGGAGGACTCCGGAAATTTGGACGACCTGGGGTTCTTTAACGTGCACCTAAATCTAAGTACACGGGTGTTTTCGCATTTCGCCCCCATCAAAATGCGGCCGCCGTGGCCGGGATTCGATCCCGCTACCTCGTGCTCAGCAGCCCAACACCATAGGCACCGAGCAACCACGGCGGGTTGTTTTCATTTAACAGTGTTCAGCTTTACATACCAGAAGTAAGCTCCCGCGCTTCAAAGAGCTTTGCAGAGTTACCTGCGCTCGGTACGCGTAAGCCTAATACAAAGTCTCAAGTCCTCCTCTCGTGATTCAGACAACATCCAGTTGGTTCCACGCTCTCCGATGTCGGTGTGCTCGCCGATTTCTCCCACGGTCGAGCGACGCGGCTCGCTTGGCTCTGTTTGCGAGCACAGCGTCGCGCCGGGCAAAGGTAACCCGGAAGACAGCGCCCAACCGTGTCTACGCAGGCACGTCATTGCTTGCGTCAAGCACCTAACAAGGCCCGAATTCAAAATCTCCAGCAGGCAATCTTACGAATACGTACAGCGATGTACCTTTGAAACATCCCTTTATAGAAAGCATTAGAGAGTCCTTGCTTGTTCGTAAACGTATTACCCTTGCGAAATACTGCGTTGCTGAACCCATGTACTGCAATATGAACTGCAATATAGCAACGCTCGTAGGGACATTCTGCGACGTTTCGTTCCAACTACAGCTCGTTTTAAATGTGTTTGTGTTGCGTCAGTCTTCTCGATCGTCAAATGAAAATCATAAAAGGACGGCGTGTTAACGATTGCGTTGCCAACGACACGTTACACCGTCAGTTAAACAGAATATGGTAGGTCACTGCAGTATTTACAAGTGACAAAAACCGAGCTATAAACAAGTAAATAGAAAAAAGCAGCAAAACAAATAAAACAAGTCAGTCAGAAAAAAAACGCGATTGCTGTGGACACAAAATGCGGTCTATGAGAGGAATTAACAGCACAAAGAAAGAAACAAGCAAACGAGCATTTTTCGTGTTCATTCATTCATTCATTCAGGGTGTGGATAACGACAAAAAACACGTGAAGCATCTTATGTACACATAGCCCTTTGCTTCAATGAAGTCCATTATCGAAACCAAGGTATGGACCTAGAGTCACAGATGGTAGTACCTTGACCGTCGTCGTCTTCGTTTTCACGATCCCTGATAATATTATCACTACCATTCGAGAGTATACGCTGAGCACTTGCTTTTTTTAGGCAACCCGAGTCGCCTCCCTCTATATATACAGCGTGGTGGCCTCACAAATTCAGTAGGCGTAGTTCGTCGTCACAACACTTCAACACAAACCGAAGACGTTGTTAAATTCATTCGCATGTGCACTCCCGTCCACAATCAATACCGTGTCACATCAACATAATATACTCCGTTTCGTAGCCCCGAAAAAAACAATGTCGGGACCGAGGAGACCGCAGTATAGCTAACTCACATTCTTAAAGTGACGATAAAGCCCAACTCTATAGGACTGGCTAGATTACAGCGATTGTTTCCGAAAAGTTCATGAAAATTTTCTCAGCACGCTCTCTATAAGAGAGACGAAGAATGCTCTTTTAGGCGGATACACATAATTTCAGGAAGCAGACATCAGCGATCGTGCGCTAATCGAAATCAGCCTAGTTTATAAACTAAAAGCCGCTGGTTATCGTTTGCTCGCTAACACTACGGCACACTTTCAATTCCGGAATTCAAGCATGCAGTTCATCCGTAAGGCGTGTCTATTTACCTAACATTTTAAAACCAACACCAGGCTTGAGCTATCTGTCCCCCCAAAGGCGTGGGAAAACACCTCGGTGTTTCAGACACATCTGGAAAATGGCACGCAAACGACCAATGCATTTTGCGAGCGGGTTTCACGGCGTTCTTTCTGCGGTTCTTATACTGTCTTATTTTTTTTATTTTTTTTTGCAGCAAAATGCTAAGTTAAATAACCTTTGTATTTCTTTTTTTTTTCGAGCGCACTGCAATAGTTATTTCATAGCTGACGATACTTGTCGACGCACCTAGTTGACGCAACAATGCGTGACGCCAAAGAGACCTACTCCAGAAATCTACATTCGACGTCGCGGCCCTCGTCTCTCTTGCACAGCTGAAGCGGAAGAAGATTCACACAAGTGGCCGATGACCGGAGCAGTGAAATTGCGGTATGCGGCGCTCTTGTTCCCGTGCGCGCTGGTATCTAAGGTGCCACATGATTCGTGCTTGGCACTTTCGTTTTCAACGTGCTAGGGAAGAACAGCGTCGCGTGCCGCAATTTATCTGCTCGGGTGATCGGCCACTTGTGCTAACCTTTTTCCACTGCAGCCGCGTGTGCGTCATTTTCCGTCAAATCCAACTTCTGACATTAATAACTGAACAGATGTTGGCCCGAACAGGTGGTTCGAGCTACTCTACTGTTTCACATTGGTGGCATGCAAACGCATCACACAATATCACAAAAAAACACGTTATAAAATGATACCGTAAGCTACTTCTTAAAAAGTAGCTTACTTCACATCACACTTCGATGCTCAAGAGCGCGGCATATACACGGTGTCCCATCTATTATGCACCAAGATTTAAAAATATGCAAACGTCACGCAGCTGTGCAGAACCAAGGTAATGTTGCTTGCCGTCGCTTGGAGATACTCAGACTAGTTCTTGCATTCCACCTAATTATGTAAGCAGTAATAACTAATGAATTAATCAACTTCTCGAATATTATAATTAGATGAAAAGTGTCAATGAAAAAAATTGTAGAGCAGCATGAAAAACTACCGATATAACTTTCTGTTGCTCAATACGTGCTACATAAAAGTGTTTTTTTTTTTTTCGAGCGTGAAAGAAGCTCGCGAATACACACAGTTGCGGGACTGGCTGGTCGAGACACTTAGCGTGTATTGGCGAGCTTCTTTCACGCTCGGAAAAAAACACTTTTATGTAGCACGTATTGAGAAACAGAAAGCTGTATCGGGAGTTTTTCATGTTGCATTACAGTTTTATCATTGACACATTTCCTCTAACTATAATGTATGATAAGTTTATTAAATAATTAAGACTAATTACGTAATTAGGCGGAATGCAAGAAATAGTCTGAATATCTCCAAGTGACGGCCAATAACTATAATTTGGTTCTGGCCAGCTACGTAGCATTTGCATATTTTTAAATCTTGGTGCATGATATTTGGGACACCCTGTATAGGGTTTCGTCATTCACTAATGTTCGCCCTGTGACCACTACCCCACTTCTTCCAATTTTCGTTTCCCAAGAGGAGAGCCAGCGGCAAGAGAGATGCTGTCCTCAATGAAAAGCTGGAAATGATTTATTTGCTGACTACGTGGTACGGACTCTGCAACTGTTCGGTGAGATTTGCGATATACATAGTGATCACACAGACATGTCGCGGGCAATGTAAAATGCGCGGCGCACACTGATTATGAAACGTGTCTGATACCTCTTTCACAAAGCGATGCATGGAACAGTTTGCATCAGCATCAGCATGTACATACCTCAAGAGATGCGTAATTCAAAATCGGTGGGCAAAACTCAATTTTGTACCAAATTGATGTGAAAACGCATGTTAATATTGCGCGAAATATCAGCAGATCAACTGAAACATTAACAGACATGCTGCGTCTACAGGCACTGCACACACAAAGTGTTTTCTTTTTACATAAAATCAGCCAAGCTCTAAGTGCCACGTGCTCTAGCTCGGGATTAGAAGACATTAAGCGCCTTTTGTTTCCTTGCGACTATAATTTTGCACAGCAGACTGCTGTTACTGGAAAGAAGATTCAGGTCATACCCCTACAAAAGCCTGCAGTTATACCACCTTAAAGAGATTTCTGAAGTTTGTTGACTGACTGTCTCACTGGAAAGGGCAACGATTGCTGAAAATAACTAGGGCAATCTGCGTTCTGCATGGACAATTTTCACGTGAGCATTCTCGCTCTGCAATGGTGCTTATTTGAACTTATTGCGAACTGAGAACCACTGTGCTTCAACTTTACTTGTACTTTACTTTTCTTCTTGAAAACAGCCATTACTTGAAATGCTACATGTGTTTCTTGTGAAGTACAGTGCACTTATTCGAACTTGCTGTGATTACTTTCTATGCTGTGTGTGTTTGCTGTGACATGCACTGTGCCTGCTTGAACTCTCTGTTAACAGTGCGTGAGTGCGATCGGACATTAGCTCACTTTTTTTTATGTTCTCCGTTCGCTCGAGCCCGTTTAAATTTGATATGTGCTGTTTGGCTGAGCGAGAAGTAGCCCGCATCATGTGGATTCGTGTATTCAGGCAGTCTCGTGGAGATATGTACTTTTCAAGAATGCTAGAAGAAAGTTTTCAAGAATACTAGAGGAGGCTTCGTTGCACGCAAAGCGCAGGGGCCGGTTCTCACGTGGGTCAGGAATATGCCGCCATTTGAACTCCAGTCAATAGTATGCAATTGCGCAGCGCAGCCTTCAGAGCTTCTATGGGTGATTGCCTCGGCTGCATTCACGTACTTTCTTCTTGCTCTACGTACAAACCGAAAAAGACGAAAGGACGGGGACAGAAAACACCGGCAGAGGAAGGGCACGCACTGAAAGACAAAGGAATGGCTGTTTCCTATATCCGTCCTCTCGGTTTCATGCGTATCGCAAGAAGAAATTATGAACAGCCACCAACTATAGCCCCTTTCATCGCCCCCTTTGAACTGCATTTACATAAACGTGAACAATCAGGGCGTGCACACAGCCTAATCAGAGCCTACGGCTTATCGCAGTCGCCAAGGGCAATGCTTATCGCCAAGGGCAATGCACCATGACCTCTTTCCATGCTCTCAACTGCGAGATATCAACAAAACCAAACACAGCCAAGGCTATCGGTTGACAAGGTTGCAAACAAATACAATAAGACTATTTGTACATATGAATGCAGATTTAGAATAACGACCTGTGACATTTCTTTTTAAGCATCAGTTTTCATAAACGTCTACTCTGCCACGTTGTGACCGTTTGTCAAAAAAAAAAAGAAGTGTGGGGTTCGTAAACCGTATGTGAGGCAACGGCCGGTTGGCATTACATATGTCGCTTGTGACTTGTTGTCGTGTGCAGCGTGTCGGTAGCTGTACGATGACAACCACGCAAGCACGACGTCTCTTCGCTACTAATGCACAATTTTCGTAGGCGCTTTGCTAAAGAAAAAGTCGAGAAGTTTAAGCAACAATTACTTTTATTTTATTATTATATTTTGTTGCAAAATACAAGTGCCGGACTACAAATCCAGTCATTTTTTAGATTGGCTAACCAGATTTGTACACTTCAGAATATAAGATAAGGGCTGAGTGATATTTGCACCGGCACATGAGGTACTCCAAAATAAATTTCACCGCAAGTATGTTTATGTTCTTTACAGCTTTTGCCAACCTGTGTTCCTCTAGAAATCCTACTCATCTAGTGGTTCGTATACACAGAATTACTAAAACGTTCAGTGCCTGATAGGATCGCCGCACTGTTTCAAGCAAACTGACAGCCCTCGTCGCCGCGCATATCAAAGCCCTCTGTCCAGATCACACCACATATGGCCCCCAATCGGACCGCGGGCCACGCGCTAGCCCGGTGCACGTAGAAACCTCACTCCGGACCGAAGCATCTCGGCACGATGAACCTTGCTTCGGTGCACCCTACTCGTAACGAGAAAGCTGATTTACTCCTAACGGGACCATCACGCTCTCTGTCGCTGGGGTTGCGCGACCGCTATTGGCGCACCGAGGCCAGACAGGAGGGTATGTGCCCGAAACGTCGTGCAGTCGCGTTTCTACAAGCCTAAATAAAAATGAACTTCCTCATAAAGTGGACCATTGGAATTTTCATAAACGCCTTAGGCAAATGAAACTTCTATAACCACGCCTGTCGCTTTTCACTGAGCCCTTATTTGTCGCTATCTTCGTTATCGCTGGGGAATTCTGTAGCACACCTCTATTCATTTACTCCCGGTCATTTATATCTTTTTCACCTGGAGTGTCCCTATAGTGAACCATTCATGTTTACCTTAAGCACGATCGTTTTGCCCATGTTATCGGGTCCCCAGCAAACAGTCTAACACGCCTAAGATAAATATTATTTTTTCTATTGTTATTATTATACCTAAATGTAGTAGTAGTAGCAGTAGTAGTAGTAGTAGTAGTAGTAATAGTAGCACAGTAAACAAAGCATAGCGGGTTCGGTAAACACAATCCCCAGAAGCCAATATAATACGAAGAAAGACAAACACCTCTTAGTGTTACTGTGAAAACATTGCGTGACAAGTATTTTTTTTTTCGTGTTCTGGTGCTTTTATGAGAAGGTTATTCGACATGTAGTCTTGAACCTTGTTTGTTGTATGTAAGACCCATTCAAGAGCTAAGGAGTACCCGGCACCTTATTTGTGCGTCAACATCTCCTTGTATCATATCAATAAAAAAAGCAGATAAACAACCTCTTATAGCAATTGATTCGCGCAGTTGTGCAGCGGATATAAGCTGAACCGCCAGGTACAGGAAGCTAAAAACGTAACAAACAGAACGATAGTCGACCTCGCAGCAGAGATTGCGTAATCAAGCGAAGAAAAAAAGCAACAACGAGAACACAGCTGTGACGCTAATCAGCCCAGGAGTGTGCGCGGCTGCTATCGCTCGTACACTTGCGACTGCTACGCTATTGAATGCGCAATAGGTGACCCGTAAAACGAGCAATCGCAGGGAATTGTTGGGCGCGCCGTCTGCTAGCAGCTTCCGATTCGACGGACGACGCGGCGGCATCGACGGCATGGCCGGCGCCCGTGTTTTTCTGCGCGATTTCTACTGTCAGTCGTGCGAATCTTTCCGTCCACTTTGTCGACCAGCAATGTCGTACCATTCATACAGCTGATTTCTAGGTTTCAGTTCACTCTGGGCGCGACGATCACAAGCCAAGAAAGGCAAGGATACGCTTTTATTCATAAAGGAACCCTGGTTTTCGTTTCGGCGGCCTTTTTTGTTTCTGTCAGGTTTAGTTCTGCGACATTTGCCGTTGCTTGAGCGCACCGTCACTTACTGCTCTGCCTGCGGGTCAGTCAGACAGGTGAAAAAGTTATCGTTATCTGATAATTTATCAAGCGTATAGAAGCATTACTTAGAAAATCGGGTGCTGAGGTGATGGCTACAGCGGTGGATGCTGCTCTGTGATCGTAGCTCAAAACCGATATCGTGGGTATAACGGCGCAGCTAGCGCGAAAAATAATAACTTTGCGTGCTGTCAACGGCATCTCTCGGTCGAAACTCTGGGTTCATTTGAAGTGGTACGTAGTTGGACGTTCTCGCTCTTTTATCAACAATGGCCGTATCGCCGTCATATTACGGCTGCGCATTATCTCTATCCGTGCTGAGGGAGCTAAGGAGGGTTAGTTGGTTACGATTATTTTGTATGTATCTCGCTGTGTGCCGCTTAAATTCGCGCCGTAAAACCTCGTTTCATAATACCTCTATATGTGCATGCGAGTACTCGAATAGTTCTGGTTGCCTGAGTCATTGTTAGAGAAAGAAATATCTTCGGGAATCATTCCGTGTCGGCCCTTACACAGCTAATCGCCGCCTGATAAGTGGCACTGCACGTTCATTTTCTTTTTGTTCACGAATGGTCTCTACCTTGTTACAGTTTTGAAAGTGGCAGCCATTCCTCTGATGCTTGTGCACAGCTAATACCCGTGCCACACAGGCAAAGTAAAGTGCACTTCGAGCGAGTGCACTTCAGCGCGCTGAGTGTCACTTTGGCGGTGCGCTGCTACACGAGAAAGGAAAGTGTTCTTTCAAATTGATGGCCGGCCATGGCGACCGGGAGCCAGACGGGAAAGCATATATTTACTAATAAAGAAGGGTGTGCACGAAAAGAGTTTATCATTGTTACAAACAACATTTACAATCCACCTTTACAAGCGCCGCCAACGACGGCAACTTCACCAGCAACAGTCAAAGCGACTCGATCCGCCAAACAACTGCCCAGTCATTACCCGGCTTGGTCGTGAACAGCCCGAGAGCGAGAGTATAGTTTTTGCTGTTCTTGTTTTGTTTTTTTTTTTTTGTTTTTTTTTTTTTTTTTTTTTGCGGTGTGGCCTATTTTATTATCTTGTAACGTTAGCAATTTAAAACGATGTTATTAAAAAATACTCCCGACCGTTCTTTCAATATAACATTATGTATCTTCTAAGCATTGCTAACGAGGCTACACACTTCGCAGCCGCGAAGTGAGTTTGCCAAACACACTCGGCGGCGAGTGCACTCTGCAGTGAGTCTCACTAAGCGTTCCCGTGTAGCAGCCTGCGAATGACACTAGCCGCGAAGTGCACTCGCTCAAGTGCACTTTACTTTGCCCGTGTGGCACGGGTATAACTCAGCAAGGGTTGCTCCAAGGCAGTACGTACATACATGCGTTCACCTTGAACGCTTGAATTTGAGCAGCCAACGGCTGAACAGCCGACGATGGTTGTGCTAGGAACCTGCAACTAGGTAATCTTCGAGTGGGACAAAGCCCGACTGCAAGTGCAAGTGGCTCAGTCAGCTGATGCGTTGCGCTGCTGAGCACGAGCTCGCGGGATCGAATCCCGGCCGCGGCGGCCACATTTCGATGGAGGCGAAATGCGAAAACGCCCGTGTGCTTGCGTTGTAGTGCATGTTAAAGATCCCCAGGTGGTCAAAATTAATCCGCAGCCCTCCACTACGGCGTACCGCATAATCAGAACTGGTTTTGGCGCGTAACACCCCAGAAAGAACAACGGACTGCAAGCGCATCAAAGAACTTCAACGGCGAAGCGGTGGCGGCGGCTGCGCTGACTCGAACCGGAAACAGCTAGCAGACGGCGCATCCCACAATCCCTCGCTATTTTACGGGTCACCTATAGAATACGACTTAAGCCGTCGCGCTGGTCTAAGTTGTGTTTTAAGCAACTACAATAAGCACGAGTGCACCGTTTTTCTTTTTTCCATAGGTGGAACGAATTCTTATCGTAAAGCAAAGCATTGCTGACCAAAGAATCCTGGTTTACGCACACTAATACTGTAAGTCACTGGGTCTATTTATGAGCCTGGAAGCGTGCGCATTATACCTCACGCAAAATTAACGTCGAAGCTCATTAACCAAGTCATCCTAAAGAGGTATACGCCGCTTCCGGTTTACTGCAGTTAACGCTCAGTTCCGAACCTGTACCGTCGCAATCGATGCCACTAGCACTTTCCCTAACCTAATTATGCAGTTAGGCGAGACGGTAAGATCCAGCGTGGTTATAGCTCAGTATTATTTAGTTATGGTAGCTGAAGAGCTTCGCTTCAATGTACACCCCCGCACGTAGTGTCTTTTTTTTTTTTTTGGAACTATACGACTTCGCAACTCTCCGTGATTACATAAACATATATCGACTTGCTATAATCTTAATAATTAGCCAGACACATTAGTTAAGCTAGACAAACCCTACATATAGCTGTCTCGACAGACTTATAAAAGTACCCGATATTCTTTTTTTTTTCTTAGGAAAGAGCATGTTAGCGTTCGAAGAATGAGCGATATGCAGTGTCCCTGAACTCGTGTTGTTAATGTCTCCTGGCATGAACTAGATTTGCTTTCTTTGTACCTACACAAAAATTACTGAAGTGGACTTAGAAGTGCCTGTTTCATGGTTAGGCGAGTTTGTGTCTGTTCTGTCACGTCATTTCATCTAACAGTCCCCGCGATTCTACTATAATTGATAACGACCAACTCGCCTAAACAGCTACTTCATCTCGTGGGAGCATCAAAATGTAGCGACAGTTTCCCTAATATATAGCAGTGGCTGCTATAGTTTTCCGTGTAATTGTGCGCCCCAACACTGTCGCGGGAAACACCTCAAGCAGCGCATTAACAAGACGGTTTAGAAAGTCCCAGGTTTTGCTTCATGTTTCACCTGAGTTTCACTTAACATCTTTCAGCTCTGCGTTGGTCTATTATTACATAGTTTTAGCTTCTTCGTAGACGTACTGCCATTTACGGAATATCGGGTTACAGGAGAGGCGGACAGCAGTAACAGCCCTGGTAGCGCCATCTTGGACCATTCAGTTTAACCAGAGGTGACAAAGACGTTGCAGTGACCTATCGTATTTTGCTTGACTGCTGGTGTACAGCGTCGGTAGCGACATCGTTAGCATACAGTCCTTTCACGATTTTCCTTCGAGGTGAAGACTCACGCAACAGAAAAACTGTGCAATTGCACAAAGTGTTAAAAAAATGGCGCTACCAACGTTTCTACTGTCATCCTGGGCTCCTGTAATCTGGTATTTCGTAAAGGGTAATAGGTTTACGAACAAGCTAAAACTCTCTCTTAGAGAGTTTAAGCGTGTCCGCTATTCCGTTATACGCAAGCGTATTACCGAGTTAGCACAGACGTAAACGCCAGCGGTCGGATTGGTGGCGCCCCCTGGTGCCGCAGAGCTCAACCCAGACAAACAAAGGGTTATTAATTCGGTAACCAAGATGCTACTTCGCTGATGGCCCAAAATTTAGGCAGCGGCGCAATCGTGAACACGTTGCCTTTATAAATGTTCTTTTTTCGATAAGAACACTCATTGAACGGGGAAATGACTATAGGGCAATGTGCTTCAAACGAAGCGTCACAATTAGGATACCACTACCAGCGTCCGGTAATCAGGTATTACGAAACGCCCTTGCGCACAACGGGATACCGGGTACGCTAAAGCTCTCCATTGTCTCGTACAACGTGGCGCGCACCTCAATCACCGCCTCGTGTAACGAAGTACTCTGGGCAATTTTACTTTGACGGCGTCTTCGTGGTTGTGGATGGTTGGTGTATCAGTTTTGAAAGTCAGGAGTTCTGTGCTGGTTGACATATTTTCTTTCCTACATTGCCTTATCTGATTTCATTGCTAGTATTACTATACGGTTACCCTCGTCACAGGACTGCTACATCAAGGGCCACATATGCAGATTCATAAGCCCTGTCTTTATAACAATTATAATTTAAAAAATAAAGTGCGTGTATTTTGCTTAACTTTCCATCACTTAGCTTCCATATATTCGGACGCAGTAACCTAGCATATTCTTCAGAAATGAGTACAACGTTAAACAAATTTACTGAAAACGTGACCTATAAAAGAACGCAATAATGCATGAAGCCAGACATGTCCTTTTTTTTACCTTTTCATAGTATTTTAGGGACCTTGTTGAACGCGCCTACCTTATAGAGATCATTTTACCAATCAGCAAACGCTGCAACGCTCCTACGTCGTCGCCAGGAAAAAAAACAAATGTCAGCATTCAGTTTTCTCTCGCTCGAGCGACCCATCGCGATGTAGAAGCACAAAATCGGTACGTCGCGAGTGCCCGACAAATTACCCGGGAAGGGGTTAAGGACCTCTCGTTCTAACTAGGGTTTCTGTCGCGCACGAAAAGGCCTCGCGTGCCGCAGCCTGCTCGCGAACAACCGATTCCCCGCTTCTTTCTATTTCCTCGAGTCAATCCATTATATACCCAGTGCGTGCGTGCACTTTCCCCAGGAGCACGCTCACGAAAAAAATTTCATATAATGAATAGCGAACAGCGACGTAGTGTTGCCAGCGCTTCCGGCCCGGTGCAAGAGTCGATCGCAGAATGCACTCCATGCATTTTCAGACGCTGATTCGATATTTTCATAATTATAGAGCGAGAAGCGTCCATTCCGAAATTGGCTCCGCGAGATGAACCCCGAAACGCATCACCATTGTTCACAGATTATATATATATATATATATATATATATATATATATTGTCCGTGTGGGCTTGCGCCGTTGAGAAAGTTTACCGTGTGTGCGTGTGCGTGTGTGTGCGTTCAGGAAACGCACCATGCTCAAATTGGTTAAAGTGACCGAGTGTGTGTGCACGCGTCACTCTTCCTCCCTGCGCGCGCGCACGTTTGAGAGAGCAACACGTCGGGGAGAAATGACGGTAGTTGCGTTATCCACCATCGGAGTGTGCTTAAAGGCATAACGCTTTGCAATCTTTAATCCAAGCGATTGCAAGTATAAGTGAGAACAATCGGACACCACTCAGGTGTGTTGCATCGGCGTCCCAGGGAACAGTTGTGTCGCCCTCACTGCATTTATAGTACGTGTACTAGACGCAAACCGTCGATTGATATCGTGTGCTCATTCATTCATTTTCACGATGAAAAAACTTAATTTAGTTTGTCTCGCCACGGCTCCAAAAACGTACCTGAAATGTACCGCCCAACATTGTGCGCCGGGAAAAGAAACGCAAAGCTGACCAATTTGCCCATGGCCAACGTCAACCAAGTACGAGCCGAAAGAAACAAGTTTTCTGTCACTTCATTATTGAAACCACTACAAACGGCTACAAAACACGCGGAACCGAAACACAAAAGCGCTCAGCTGCATCCGTTCTTCCGTCGTTGTTAAGCCTTCTTTTTTTCCTCGTGCCCAATCACCGACTCACCGTGATGCCTATTGATATCTGTTCAATTTGTAGAGAGGTATCGAAGCAACAGCCAGCTGCAAGTAAGTATTTCCCCAGAGCGAACTATTTCAATAGTATAAAACTACCAGCGAAACAATACTTGAAAGTCACTCTGACGAAACATTCTCAAATGCACACCTCCGAAAAAAGTGGGACTGAAGAGCAGCCTTAGGCCACGACTGCCGGGTGTTCTTGCAAATGAAAGGAAAAATTGTCATCCACCTTATTGCAGCACATTATCCACAAACTCCAAAACTACTTGCAAACTCTGCACCTAGCGACCCCAACAGCCGGTGCTTCACTGTGCGCCGAGCCACGGAAAGAAGTTTCATTGCAGGAAGAGCTTAGCCGGCAGGAGGGAAAAGGTGTGTGGGGAGCAGAGACATAGCTAGAGAGGTTCGATGTTCAGGGCAGCCGGTGACTGCGCCCCTGCCATCCGAGAAGATTCGCTCCCACAGCGACGTGCCTGGCCTGCACAGTGCAATCTCAAGCCCGAGCAAGCACCCCGTTCGCTCTAAGTACAGGCGCGGTGTTTCCCCTCGAGGCGTGTCTTCTTCCTCCTCTCCGGACACGGGACCAAACACGGCACGAGGGAGCTCGCTATACGGTGGGAGACATTAGCGCTCGCAGGAGTAGGGAACGAGCGGCTCGCGTGCGCCCAAAGTATACGCAAATCGCGAGGCACCCGCAAGCACTCGGGCAAGTGAATGCGCACGAGGTGTTTCGCGGGCCCTTTGCCGTACACCGCTGGCTCCTTCTGCGTAACCGACTCGATCGTTCTGTATCACGCAGTACGGACGGAGTACGCGCAGCCGTCCGCATTGCGCTCGAGCCTGCGCAAACGTACTCTCAGGGTACTGCATGCATACGCAACTGCGGGGTGGCTCACCTATTGCAGGTAATGAGATGTACCCATGCGGAATCGCGCACCAAGCAGGACGGGTACCGCAGCGCATCGCAAGAAAGTTCAAGCCCTAAAGGGACGTCTTCGGTCAGTAGTTCACGAAAGTCTCTAGGGTTGCATTGTGCGCTTTTTGCTTCACACGCGTTCTTTTGAAAGGCAGTGGCGTTATATGACTGGGACTCTGAACAGCCTGCCAAAGTCCGCACCCGAGCACAACCCATCGCCAGCCAGGAGCTAATCAGTGATGAATAGTAAACAAGGTTTACGAAAACCTCGGCTGTATAGCTGCGTACGGACGCCTTTGTTATGCGAAGATGCGGCTGTACAGGCTGGTCAAATAAATGTTCACCCCTATTGTGCGTTTCGCTTCTCCATTACTGCACTTTTACGGCGCGCCAGCCAATTTCTTCCGTCTTCGCCGTTCGTTCTATAGCTGTATCTGTTATGGGATGCGGACTCGTTTGGGTGCGCCTAGATTCGTCGGCGTCTGTAACACACTCAATACGTACAGGTTCTCGCCGATACGTGCATACAGCACTTATGTGGCAAACATCACTGTTGGCAAGCAACAGTGATGATTGAGCGTCATGACGGTTGAGATTTATTGGAATGTACGCTTAGGTATTCTGCCCTATAGATGCACTTTGTCACTGCGTGGCTCTCAAGCAAGTAAGATGGACTGGCGGGTTACAAGTATTCTGGAACATAATTTTACGCCGTAAGCTTACACGAGACCGAGCACGTTACACGGGACGAACGCCAAAGCCATTTTTCCTGCGTACTAGTATTTCGCTCTATCCTCCTATCCCGTCTAAATCGGCGCCGTAAAGTTGTGTTCCATAATGTCACTGTTTGATCTACCACACACGCTCGTGCGGTCTAGCTTCCTGCAATAAACTGCAAGTCTACGTCGCACAAATGCGCATTCACCCCAAGGTCATAAGAGTGCACATTGTGCGCTGCTGTACACTGTACTGACCATCCCGCAATTCTAGACACTGTGGAGACCCCGATAAAGTAAGGATGAAGTTTAACAGCGCCGAGTTCTCGCACTTGTGCGCATTCGACGGTGCAGGGAATTTTGTATTCCTCGCGCTAGGTTCTTTTAGTCCCGTAGAAGCGATTTATGGGCAGGCCTACCGGCAGATTCCTGTCGCAATCCGCAAGGGAACTTGCATCAGCGTCAAAACTTGCGTCACTGAAACGACGTTCTTCTTCCAGTATCAGCACTCCAACTTCAACACGAGGTGCACAGAATGATGTCACGTTGTAGCGACGTTGAATAACACGGTGAGACCAACTGCGAGTCACGAAACTAACTGTTTAGTGGGCCGAACTTTTGGCCACAAAACAACCAACTCTCAAGCACAACAATAGCAGCTGAGAGTACGGGCGGCGATCGACGAAGTCTGATCTGCAGGCCAAGCACATCGACTTTCATACATGACTCGTCGAAGGTTGTCCATCATGGTTCCAACGTAATGGCTAATGCCCGCGTCCCTTCCAGAACATACACCGCCATTCGCGTCGCCCACATTCTGATTACACAAGGTTCAGCGACAACACAGGCAAGAACATAGAATCAACGATAACATTCGAGAAAGTTCCGATGCATGTGTGTCGCACCTTGCGCTGAGCGATAACTGTAGGTTCTTACCTCGTCAGAAGCGGTCCTCCGGAAAAAGGGTGAGCAAATGAAAAACAATGTAAGCGTTCGGCTACTTTGGATCAGTAGCATAAACCATCCTATACGTCTTTTTTTTTTCGATACAGTAGTGTAATTTTCCTTTTCATGGCTCCTTACAATGTGCTTAGCTTTTGGTTCACGGGTGTTTTGTAACATTCATTCTTTCCTGCATTTGCGTAACTTGATTCTCGCACGCTCCGAGCACTAGTCTGGTCAGCGGCTAAAGCGACCATTAACAGCTCACGCGAGCCACTTTTCGCAACTAGAGGAGACCATGTTTTTGCAAGGGACTGCCGCGATAGCACCTCTTCCATTGAAACTTAAAATTAAATTCTGATGTGTTACGTTCAAAACCCACGATTTGATTATGAGGCACGCCGTAGTGAGGGACTCGTGATTTTCCGTGCACCCAATGGACGGTACACGGGCGTTTTTAGCAGCACGAGCATCGAGTGACACTGTTTTTTCTTGCGCAGCACTTTCGGTTCACCTCCTGAGACGACCGGACACTAAATTCAAAATAAATCAGAAAGAAATAGAAAAAATATAGTACAGTACAAAATTCATGTGTTTCATTATAGCCTCCGTACAGTGAACAGAGGGCGCTACAACCGAATACGGCAAAACGCCGTGCAGCGCCAATGGTGGTAGGAATGTGAAACACTGAGACGGCCGCTCCGAGCTCCGCGGCAGCGACTGAACGTGTTTCAACGCGCGCGTGACGTTCAAAATGTCGCGTGTGTTGTTTTGCGGCTTTAAGCCGATACGCTCTATTGAAAATTACTTTCGTGCACCTATACTCGACAAATGAGACAAGCTGTATGTGGCGGGCCACGTTTCCGACGTGAAGGAGACCGACGGCGCCGACTTGACGGCGCCGTCCGTCACTCTCAGCAAGTGAAACAAGTGTACGACGTTTCCTTGCAGGGAGGGAGAACATGCATACATTTTTATATCAGCAAGTGGTTTTGACGCATAAGCGGAAGCGCACACGCTACCACGACTTATTGGAGGAAAATCTGCGGTGCAAGTTAAACGAAGACGAAGAACACACAAACAGGACGGGAGCTTGCGGCGCATTGCAACTAACTCAAACCAAGATTATGCTACCGCGACGTTTTTTGAATGAGAACAGTCCCAAATCGACATTCAGTGATTACACGTCGTTTTTGGTACGTTGCCAGGTATTCCGGGGCGTGGTCACAGAAATGTCCAACTGCAGCTCTGCTATTTACAGTATTTCGTTCATTTCGTGGCCGACGTGCGCAGAAACGCATTTTTGCAAACCTATAAATGAAGCGTTTCTAGGTGTTGATTTTTCCTTTATTGACTACTCCGCCGTTCACGAAGTGTTTGGAGCAAATCCTGCTCGTCTGCTTCGGCATCCACGGCGAGCCGTCATTCTCGCCGAAGAACACAAGAGGAGCATGATTGCGAATACTATACGCAGTTCATACTGACGACACAGTGCCCTGTGCATGCGGCCGCAAGCAAGAGCGCACATGCAGTAACCGAATGACTTCTTCACGAAACGGTAAACGAGGCAAACACGCCACAAAGCGCTGACGAGAGAGAGCAGTCTCACGGCGGGCGCCACTTGGTGAAGGCATTTGAAGTTTAGATGTTACACGCACCATCACTACCCCCAAAATCAACGCAAACCGAGTTTACTTACTTCGCTGAAAGTATCACAGAAAAACGCAATTTAACAGTTTATTACCGGACTGCAAGTATGCAAGAAAAATCAAGAAAGATTCGCATGCAGCCTACAAGAGCATTTGAGGCGCAAATTCGCGCGTAAAATTTCGCGCTACGCAAGCTTGCTGTGTAAAACGTGCTCCATACACTTCCAACCGCGCTAAACACACAAATACAGTTGCAGAACCTCAAGCAGCTAGACCTGGCTAGACCTTAAAGCATATAGTTAGATTGACACTAGGAAAACGCTGTTTTCACAATTACTTAACTCTTCGAACAGCAACAATCCATCTTTTCCATCGTTCTTCCTCCCACGGGCGGCCTAATCGGTACAATTTCACGCCAGGCTGGACTTCGTGGCTGTGGCAGTCTTTTACACAGCAGTACCGGCACTTGTTCCTCTTCCGTACGCTTTCACTCGATGGAATAGAATTAGTCGAGCTGAAGGATGACGTTGTCTCAACGCCAGAAAAGACCGAACAGCACCATCGACGCCGCGTCTACGAATCGACCCCACGCGCTTTGGCCGTCGGCGCTGCGACAGATGGCGCAGCAATCGCAGCAAACTTCACTGAGCGGGGCCTGTACACGTGAAAATGCACGTGTGACCAGGCTATACCTACTCCCATAGCAACAGTTTGTTCGCTGCGTCTTTGCGCTAGAAAACTTAAATAGGCGCAAAAACGCGTAAGGCTTTTTTGGTTATATAGTGAGCGCTGAAGTGCTGGCAATCTCAAGGGGGGCCTGGCCCAGCCCCCCCCCCCCCCCACCCCTCTGGATCCGCCAGTGAGACAGAGAAGGATAAATCAACGCAGGGAGGTTAACTAGGACTGAGCTTGGCCTTACGCTTCCCTGCACTCGGGCAGGCAAATATTAGGGAAAGAAGAGAAAGACCGTATTGAAGTACGCGTACGTATATTATACGTCCGTAAGTACGTATTGAAAGTTCTCAGCTCGGGCGAGGCGTTTAGCGTGAGTGAGTGTGACCGCAGCGGTGAGCTATAGTGGCAGAGCATCCGTCTCGTATGCGTGAGGTACTGGTTTCGAAATACTGCCGGAAATCCACCGTTTTTACGAATGCGTTGAGATGTCCCCCCGGCCTGGTGTTCGGATGCTCGTGCCGGTTCGCATCTCCGAAGGGTGACCGATATGGCGTCGTCAGTCATGTAGTAAAGACGTAAGTCACCCAATTTGCGTGTCCTCGTGTCGACTTCACGACGCTGAAAGTAAAGGCGTAACATTTGCTGCAATCACGCGACATAGAGCATCTACATATGGCATTAAGCCAGGCAATAATTATTTATTGATGGAGAAAATTCAAGCGAGGAAAAAGGACATCTCCTTTGGCATGCACGCCGTTTTTGGAGATGATCGAGTCTTTTAGTATAAGCAAGTGCGCGTTCCGCTGGAGTGGACCACCCGATGTGAAGTGTGTGTGCGTATATATGTGCGTGTGTGTTCTTTAGCCTTGTCCCTCGGGCAGACTGAGTCTGCTTGTTGCTTTTTTTCCAGGCCATACACACACATATGGGCGACATAAAAAAAGAGAACGCACTCCAGGGGACGAGTTTTTCCGCAGGAGTAGCCTTTTTGGCGAACGATTACTCTTAGCTGCTGAAAAATTTTCTGGATGTGCCCCTATAATATGGCGACTATTTTAGATGTAGCATTCTTGCAGACTGCCAACCATTCCTGGAACTGCTTGGACATTATCAGAAGATACTTATCATTCGTGTTGAAAAATATTTCATCCGATTCGGTAGCCCGCTACCCTGGTAACTGATGTTCACTAAGCAACGAAGACCTGAGCAAATATGCTGCGTCTGAAGCAATGAAGCTGTACAGGGACAAAAAGTAAAACGAGAGCATTATATGAAAAAGTGCTAAATTAGATGCCTTCACAATTTTTTTGTTCGCTTACTCTCGCCATTTCTTATTTGTCATTTCGCTTGCTAAAAACCACCTCCGTTTTACTATATGACGAAGGTTTCGTACGAGCACTTGCCCTCGCTTTCCTAAAGAGGTAAACGCACAATTTTTCCTTTCTTCAACATTATATATATATATATATATATATATATATATATAAACAGAGCAGTTGCCGCCGGTTTGCTGGCGACGGCTACCACTTTTCACTCGGTAATTATGTATCGGCACAAAATTATTGCATTACGTAATACTTAAATAAAAATTGGAGGACGCTTAAGCTTCGCCTTATAAAGTAGAACGCGATAGCGGTTATCGGGACCCGTTCGCATCGCATCGTTCGCATACGGCAAGTAGGCTTCATTCACTGCTACACTGAACGTGGGAAAGCCAGCTTACAAATACCAAGCTTACACCGATCCCCTTAAGGTCGGCTTCAATTTTAAACTGAAATGCATTGCTGGAAAGACGATTTTCCAGGGGCAATATAAGTTGTCTTATATTAAAATGTGAAGGGCCCTAGCACTCTTTTTTATTATTTTATTTGTTTGCAATTGCCCCGACGCGCGCAGGTCTGGTAGAAATGCTGGAAAAGGGGTTTGTGTTTGAGTTTCCTCGTAGCAGAATTAGGTTTTCTCGTACATTCAAATTATAATCCGACGGCGAATCCGACGCCGAATGGTAAAGTCGAACTTTACCATTTTTCTGACGGATTTCTCTGTGAGAAATTCTATTTTTGTTCGCCAAAACTTTGCACCTGCGCGGTCGGTGTGGTTGAATGATTTTCTCCGCCACCAGCGATCACACGCCGGTTGCCGACGCCGGATTTTCTGCGACACGAGGCCCTAAACGCTATCGCGTTAGAACAGAACATGTGACGACACTAAGAGAAAAAGCGTCTCTCGAGAAGTTTTAGCTCAAGCAATAGAGTCTTCCGCATCAGTAGTTGCATTTCCCAGTATGAAAAGTCGTCAAAAGCGCTTGTTGTATAACGCTGGACCCCGCAACACAGTGATAGATAGTGTGTTCTTTTCTTTTTAATTATTTTTTAGGATCGACCAACTTTTCTTTTTAAAATCCACTTGTGGCCGATATCAAAATTCTAACCCTTGAACTAAATTACTCGATTAGGTGGGCATTTCTTCCACGAGTAATTTACTGGTAAATAAAATTTCACGAATTAAGTCTTTTACTCAATAATTTACAGCACATATTACAATTTACGAATTGTAGCTAATGAGTTTCCAAGGAATATCGACTCGGAACGAATTCTGAGAATGGCACCGGTTTCGAGATATACGCCGTCAGGTTTAAGGCAAAAATGTACCGTTGCTCCATTACTTCTTTTTTTAAGAAAACGCTGTTTTACGCATTGAAGCGCAAAAATAACTGGAACGTCAATGTACGAGTATTTCGTCGCACACTTTGTAAATTATTATCTCGAAACTGGTGTCATCCTGAGAATTCTTTCGAAGTAGATACGCCTTGCGAACTCGCCGGCTACAATTAGTAAATTGCAATATGTGCCGAAAAGTAATTATTTGAAAATGAATTGGTGCAATGATGCTAATTATTCAATTTCCATTTTGACTTCTCGTAGAAGTAATGCCCGCCTCGTGATCTTATTTAGTTAAAGGGTTAGAATTGCACTATGTGCCATAGGCGATTTCTAAAAATTTGGCGGAGCTAAAAAAACTGGCATATTAATTACTTTACTGTATTATGTGTTATACCAGCAGACCATGCTCTTATAAGGCTGATGACCGTGAGGCAGCTTGGCTCGACTTCTGGCTAGATTTCTTCCCGTCTCGCTGTATCCATCCATCCCGCTCGATTACACGGTGATTTGGGAGAAAGAATGTCGAAAAAAAATACTATCGAAAACCGTATCGCACGTATCGGATGAAACATTACGATACCGGAATAGCGCGGCTCCATTGTTCCATCAATCACGGCATCGATTGCGATAACTAGCTAGGGCCCTTCAAAGCTCCGGCAGCGAGCTCCGGAAAGAATTGATACCTCCGGAAGGCCGCTGGGCATTCGGGACGGGCCACCAAATTAATGAAGGCGCCGCGTCGAAAGGGTTGCCAACAGAACTTGCTCGTTGGTGCGCCAGGAACGTGTGCTATCTCTCGTCGCTGCAGCCACGTACCCCAATCTTTACAGCACCTCTGTAAACGAAGGCCAGTAAAAACGTTCGTTCCGCGCAAGTAGGCCAGACGACTCTCGGGTCCCGAACAACCCTTCTCTATATCCCCGCACGAAACTTTCGCAGTCTCAATGCAATGAGATCGAACTGTCAATTCCCACTACCGCTGAAGCAAACTAGTAGCGCAGAAGAAAAAAAAAAGTGGAGAGAGAAGTTTCGAAGAAACTGCGTAAGGTCGGGCGATTCGGGACACTGTGAAGCGAACGGACGGCAATGTATGCAGCACGCTCGCGGGAAGTAGTATTTCGCATTCGGAAAGCAAATTCTGCACGCATAGACTAGTAACAAGACCGACGACAGCTGCGTAGAATGCGGGTGATGACTGTACAGTACACTTCGTGATGCATGCGCTGGCAATGACTTTGGAGCCGCGAGACACCACAGCCGTGAAAGGGAAAGAGCAGCGTCACGGAGAACGCAACTGCCAGTTCCAGCTCGAGGAACACGCAGCTTGAGATACGAAGCGGCGAGTTTCAAAACAACGTGTCCGTTACTGTTTTCACAGCCGCAGGACTTCGGCGTCATTACACGACGCTGGAAAATTAAACACAGTTCAAGAGACTAAATGAGGGCGAAGAACAGTAATCAGAGGAAACGGGACAGAAAGTGGACAGTCATTCACACCGTGCCAGTACGAAACGAACGGTTTAATCTGCGTCCAACAGTGACACTGGTAAACTGCTCTGTAAAAACAGCACTCGCTTTAGATTTGCTTTATAGTTCTCGTATTGTATTGAAGAAGCGCTTCCTTTTATTGTTATTATTACGAGCGAATAAGATGAATATTACCGGCTTTAAACCCCAACCTGGCATTTCCTTTCATATCGGCGCCCAGTGTCGTATGTAGTGGCGTTTTCGTATCGTCACTATCACTCTCTTAATATCAAACGTCAATCTCGACGCGGCAAGCCCTTACTACCGTCTCGAGGGATATACATCACAGCCGCACAAAAGCGGACCCGAGAGAACGCGACTCGCCCGCATGTGACTCGATGACACTGACCTCGTTGCTGACGCGCGACGTCCGTCCAGGCGACGAGCACGAACGGTGGGCCGGCCTTATCTCGCTTCTCTCCGGAACCGCGCCGCGCCGGCCGATGACCACTCTCCCTTTACTCCCCGACACGGTCGTTGTCGGGAAACGCTGAGCGAGGGGCGAACGGCTCACTCGCCTCCAACGCCGGGGCAAGCGACGATGATGTAGTAGACAGGTCCCGGCTTTCGCTGGGCCGCGCCGGCACCGGCGAGCGCCGCACTCTCACTCAGCGGCGGCGGCGCTAGCGACGCCGATACGGTGTCCGTGCGTAGTACGCCTCCGGGAGCGCGATGCCGCCCTTTCGTCTACGGCCGAACGGAGCCGGCGCCGCCGACGAAGGCTCGGCAGAAACATGGCTCCGGAGAAGTCGCTGCCAAGGCACCTAGCGAAGAGCAAACCCGGGCTTGAGAAGAAGACACGGGCCGGCGGCACCGAACAACCCAGCCACACGCACGCTCACACACAACCACACGGTCGTCGTTTCGTCTGCTTAGGATGCAGCGCAGAACACGAACTCACAGACGCACCGACGCACAAGAAGCACCACGGCGGCAGCGATAGGGGAGAAAGCGCGAGCGATGATAACACGCGGCGAGCGGGTGCTGCCACCGTCCTCCAGCGCTACTTGAAGCCTTTCGGTCGGCAGACGGTATCGTAGCGGCAACCCCCGCGGCCGAGCACACAGGAAAAAGGAAAAAGACGCGGTGCGATCTGTGGCGCCACCCTTTGGGCCGAAGTGCAAACCGCCTCGCCTGCATCCACCTGCATTGCTAACCGTTTCGATCGATAGGAGGCTCTGGCGCTCTCTGCGGGATTGGGGATGTTCCCCCGGTAGGCCTATCCCTGATTTACTTCCTATTTCCCCATTTTGGACGGCTCTGCCTGCGGGCCGCATGATTTATACCTTACTTTTACCAGCTATTTGTTTTCTCTCCGGCTTCAATTAATCTGCGTTTATGTTACACACGCCTACGCCAAAAGCTTCTGGACTGTCCACTGAAAACGCAACATGTTTTCTGCAAGACCAGCATGTGCAGTGATATATAGGGTGTAAAACTGGATGAGTTGGTTGATGTTCATTATAACGGCAGCGCAAGGGACCACGACACTAAGAAAAGAAACACGCAGGACAAGGGCTTCACTAACTACTGACAGTTTATTGCAATCTGAAAAGAAAGATATTACAAGTTCGTCTTGGTGCGCACCGTCATACTAACGGTATATTGACCATATCTTTCTAGAAGACTGCCTTCGCAATCAATCATGTTCGTAGATGAGAAGAAAATGCAAGATTCGTGGTTTTCTTTACGCGGAGAGCCTCACTGATTTCGCGGGGCTTTTTAATCCGAATGTTTGATTGTGACGTGTTCTATCAAAACAGCGTTTAGAATCACATGACCGACAATACGATGGTATATGTAATGAAGGCGAGCCCTTTAAACTGCTGTACAATACGCCACAAACATAGGGAGGGGGGGGGGAATTATTGCGGTGATTTACAGAGGACAGGTATTTCGCAGACTGACCTGCATTATTTCTTTCTACAGTGACGCAGACCCTCCTGACATCGCCCCCCCCCCCCCCCCCCCGAGATGAAAAAACAACATTCACATCAAAACATTCGGTAATATTTTGCAGTGTGGCATTACTCCAACTTCTTTTTTTGCCTGATAGTCGGGTCTTTACGTGAACCATGCCGAGATACGGACGACTTGAACGTTTTGCATGTGCGGTCCAATAGAAACGAACGATAAAGCGGAGTCCAGGTAGCCGGTGTTCTTTAGACGACATATCTTTTCTGTAAAGCTGTGCCCATTTTGAGCGAACAACTTGCAGGCATAACTGCTGGTACAAATTTCTGGCACATTTTTGATGGCACCAACATGGAGCACAGCTTTCAAGAACTGATCCGGGAAGCCGGCGTCCTTTAGATGAGATATCTATTCTTGAAAGCTGTGCGCCATATCTGCCAGCAATGTGCCAGCATTCGCACCGGCTTAAAAAGATTGACAAGGGTTTTGATGTGAATGTTTTTTTTTTCAGCTCGTGGTAACGTCGGAAGTTCCAGCGCCGCTGTAGAAAAAGGAAGGCAGAGAAATTTGAGAGAAACCTGTTCTCTGTAAAATATTGCAATCGTTTTGTTACGTGTGTTTGTGGCGTAGTGTACAGCATTCCACTTTGATGTGAAAGAATGTACATTGGTCGGACTGACACCTGCCTTAATGAGAGGTCACGCCAGCACAACAGCAGTTTAAAGGGCATGCCTTCATCGCATTGTCGGTCATAGGATTCTAAACGCTCTTTCTTGAAAGAGCGTTTGTGCCTGATTATGAAACAAGTCCTAATCAGGCATTTGGATCAAAAAGCACGTGAAATGATCGATGCTCTCCACATAAAGAAAAACCACGCATGTGGCATTTCCGTTCCTTCTATCAACTTGTTTGACTGCGAAATCTGATTTCATGAAAGATTCGGTACATACCAGTAGTGTGAGAGTGCTCACGCAAACGATCTTCTTGTATTTATTCTTTTCAGATTGCAATAAACTGTCTTGTGATCGGCTTACAAACTCACCTGCTGCTGCTATACTTCCTGTTTTGTTTACTACATCGCTAGAAATAGCGAAACCAACAACGTCTTTACTTTACAGACACCGGTTTTCTCATTTCGTGGACCAGAGCCCGTATTCACGCAAAACCTCTTAAGTTAAAACATTTCGTGCGAGCATGCCTCGCCCGGTCATGACGTGGGACACATAATTAGCGAAGTTAGGCCGCCAATGGAAAAGAGCGCTTACGTAAAAAAAAAAAAACTTGGTGAATTCTGCCCCAGGTCAATGACGCCACGGTGAGCGTATTGTTCATGGAAACGTCATTGAGGGCAGAGAAAGTGGGACAAGGACAAAGAAGACGAGACGACAAACTCAGCTTCAAGATTCATTACTGCAGCTAGATTCAGGTAATATATGCTATCATGCTTATCTTTTTAAACCCAACTATAACTAAATTTGCAAAGTATCGACACATACGATTCCCTTGGCGAGGAAATTTCTTTCAGACTCGTAAAATTGAAGCAACGTTGACTCGATTACGGTGTCCAATACCTTAAACATTTATCAACACAAGACTGGTCTGCCTTTCTTAACACTGTGCCCGTTCCGTGGTGAAGATGAGACAATTGTTCGCTTGTTCTTATTTAGTCCTCCGATGCACTAATGCAAGGAAAAGTATTATAGAAGCAAATTTTAGAAACGGCATTTAGACACATCGGAGTGCATTTTACAATTCATTAAATTCTTTATCTCGAAGCCTCCTCTCTTAGCCTGTGTCACAAGGATGCTTTTTCGACCGTTGAAAAGTTTACAATAGTTTGAAAAAGGTTTTGAGTAAAATTTCACATTCTTTATGCTATTTTATATCTGTTTGATTTTCCCCCACTATTTTAAACTATTTTCTTGGAAACACTAATCGCCTGCTAATTACAGCTGAATCTTGGTCAATCCTCCATAGCGGGTATGAGCCATTAACAGAAGGCAAACAAACAAACAAACAAACAAACAAACAAACAAACAAACATGCCAGTATAAACTTTTCTATTCCGGACATTCTTTCTCTGGAAGCTCGCTCTCTTTTGCACTGCCATAGGGATGCTTTCTCAGCCGTGGATAAATTTTTTACTCTTTCAGGGCAGTTTTCTTGATAAGAAGGGTGTAAGATTGGGCTTGTTGGTAAAACATGCTTCAAGGTAGGTTAACAGCACAAGGCCAGCAAATGGGACAGAAGAGAGAACAGAGCAAAGTGGTGCTCGCTGTTCTCTCTTCTTTTCTCTCTTCTGTTCTCTCTTCTTTTCGCTCTTCTGTTGTCTTTTCTGTTCTCTCTTCTGTCCCCTCTGCTGGCATTGCGCTGTTAACCTACCTTGAAGCATGTTTCTTGATAAGTTATTCGTACGTCAGTTTTCATTCATGTGTTCCCGAATATTTCTGTTTATTGTCTTATCTTTTAGCCTAATGCCATCGGAATCTTGGACAATCCCCTGCAGTGGGTGTGCGCCATCAGTGAAGGAACACGAAATGAAATACAGCGCTGAGTTGCTTTCGTCTCGCTATGTTCGTCTTAGTCCCTTGCACAGCCCCCAACCATGAATCTGAATCATGTTTCCCAATTCTCTGCTCTTATACAAATAAAAGCCAGGCATGATTACAAAACCAGATTTCGAGCTTAGCCCCCCCCCCCCCCCCTCATGAGAAATCAAAGCACGTCTTACTTCAATTTCCTTCGGTTGCTTTCTGTGCACGTTGCATGCTGGATGCGGTCACTCGCAAAGGTGTGCTCTCCTGTGCCGGTATCGAAGGTGCTCACGCGAAATCCTGTTAAGGAAAATCAATCACGAGCGTGGTTCGGTATCAAGCTTGTATTGTTGCGCATGTGATCGGTACTGATGTTGTTAACACGGCTATATGCGGCTGTGTAATGGCATGAAGTTTGTTACTATCATTATTGAATTAGATCACATCGTAAAATATATTTTTTTTCATATTGAAAAAGTGCTATAAAAACACGGACGAGAGAAAAACGCAAGGACGAGCGGTTTCTTCACTCGTCCGTGTCTTTCTAACGCTGTTTCCATATTGACACGTATACATGTTTATCTTTCACCGGTGACCGCTTTCCACCGGCTATCAAATGTTAAACGTTATCGCTCGGTGCAGGACGCGCCTGTATCGGAAGTTTCTAGAACGTTATCGATGTTTCTTTCCGTTGCCTGTTTTCACCGACGCTTATGTTATCTGATTGTATGACCGACGCGAATTGTCTAGAACTTTCTGGAAGGCACTGCGGGTACCAGGGACTAATCTGGACCATTCGATGACTCATGTATAAAAGCCGGCGCGTTTCACCGCAGATCAAATTTCGACAATCGCCGACTGTGTTCGCCGCTATCGTGCTTCGAGTGCAGCTTGCTTTTGTGGGCACAGGTTCACCCAATAAAAAGTTCATTTCGTCATTCACAGTTTTGCGAAGGTTTTCTTCAACGTCACTACTACGTGACAATATGAAGATGTACTAACTAGCTAGCACCTAGACCATACTGATTTTTTTAATTTTGTTTTTTAATGAAAACGTGTTTTTTAATGTGCGATGATTGCGTGACTGAATGCCACCATGCAACACGGAGGCTAGCTCAAGCTGCTTCATTGCAGCTTTTATCTTGGCCTCCTCCATTGTTTGCAAGTGTTTGCAAATGAAATAAATAAAGAAAGAATTAAGGAAATAGATATCCATCGCTTCAGTTGCTCATCCACCATGGGAATCAGTGGAAGTACTTCAAATTACCCTACTCGAGCATCCGTTGAGAAAGCTCATTTCACCTTATTTTGTTGTTCTTTGTTAAGAGGAAGCCATACCTCCGGAGCTCCTATCTCGATTGTTGTTGCTGCTGTTTGGGCCTCAACACCTGGCACAAACAGATCGCAACGGATGCATTGTTCTTCTCCAGAGCCAGTGCACCAATGCGGCTCTCGAACCGAATAGTCACTAACCGGAAATGGGCCTATTTCTCGAATAGATTTAGAATACTTCACGTCATCGGCTGTGAATGATGTAACATGAAATTAAAGCGCGAATGTAGTAAATTTCATCCCATCCACAGTGAGCATCACGTACTACCCACAAAAAAGTACCAATGGGATTTCAAATGGGACCAATCTCATTTTTATAACACATTGGGGCCCAATGTGACCCAGAGACCAATTGGGACAAATTGAACTCATTGAGCAATAATAAAGTAACAAGAAAAACACAAAAAACTTTTGGTATAGGTCTGAATATTAATAAGACAAGTAATTTCTTAAAACTCAATTCGAGAAGCTTACATAAACACACTATAGCAATTCTCTTCAATTACATAACCACCATTCACAACTTCACTGTGCGAGATCTTTGTCAGGTGCAACATATGTAAGCAAAGTTTGGAAAAATAGGAAGAGTTTCACCACACTTTCTTTATTGCGATAGCAATTATATGGACACTCCAAGCAGATTTCTGCCATCATCGTCGTCGTCGCCGTCGTCGTCGCCGTTGCCGTGAGGTGCCGTATGAAGTCCAACGGCGATGAAATCGTCGCCGCGCGCCGTATGCTGTATGTGCGAGTGAAGGCGCGCGAGGGACGCGCGCTTTCACGGTGAGCGAACGCACGGCGGAGAGCAAACGTGACTTCTTCCGTCGCACTAAAGGCCGTGGGGGGACTGGAGGGAGGGAGGGGAGGCGACGTTTAGCTGCTTCATCAAATGCGTATTTATGTAAATAAAATATTACTCCATCTCCCGCTAAAGGTAACCATGTGATGATGCGAAGCAGCGGGGAGATGGTTTCGCGACCGCGGCCCGAGCGCTCATCGCGGCGCTGCGCAGGAGAGAGAATGAGGCGCGCGCGGCGTCATTTTCATACCGCGGAATTACCGCGGAACTACCGTGGCGTCCGCAGCGGAGTATGCAGCTGTCGCAACACCTGTCGTGGGCGCCGCTCCGGATTCCTAGAGGAGAGATAGGGGGAGTGTAGGAGAGGAGAGAGAGGGGGAGTGGACGCGCATGCGCTGTGAGGGTGTGGCACGCGGGCGACGCTCCGTACAGTAGAGGATTCCTAGAGGAGAGAAAGGGGGGAGCGTAGGAGAGTAGAGAGAGGTGGGGGACGCGCATGCGCTGTGGGGGTGTGGGACGCCGTGGGAGGAATGAACAAAGCCCACGCCATAAGCTGCTTCGCATCTAAAACGTTGCGAGGGGAGATGGTGGTAAAGACTTCGGACGCTGCTCGACAAGTGTCCCGTTCTGATCTTGTCGAAAACCTCCAAGCCGCCGCCAAAGGCACGGCAACACTCACCAACGCCGCGCACGTTCGGTGCGAACGCGGGCAACACGCCGACGGCGTCGACAACAGATCTGCGCGTTGCTGGTGCTGCTATACATGTCCAAGTTTATACAGCTGATAAAACTACTATCCTTACTCCGTATTTTACTCTACTAATTTGCTATCACAATTGATGCTTCACCTTTTGGGTGAAACTGCGACCTTTTTTAACATCATCACATGGTAAATGCCTCTCTTTATTGATTGCAACACAATTCAAGGGTATTTCATATGAAAAAACATTATAAATATGCTATTATTACAATCAACTATTTTTTATCCAGTGACTTCAAATTGGGTCCAATTGGGATATCAAGCCCCAATTAAACCCAATTGTAACTGTCCTATGTCAATTGTAGCTGCATTTATCTGCATTAAACCAGATGGGATGATGAAGTTAGGAAATTTGCAGGCGCAAGTTGGAATACGCTAGCGCAAGACAGGGGTAATTGGAGATCGCAGGGAGAGGCCTTCGTCCTGCAGTGGACATAAAATATAGGCTGATGATGATGATGATGATAATGATGATGCTGATGATTATCTCCAATTGGAACCAACTGTACCTCCAATGATGTTGACGTCCAATGATGTTGCACCTTCAATGATGTCCAGTGGGGAATCACAATGAGTCCATTGGGTCTCATTGATAAACCCAAGTAAACGCAATAAGCTATCTTTTTTTCTTTTTTTTTTACTCTGTAAAGCACACTGCGTCACTTAGGAAGCCATATATTCCGGAAAATATCCCTATCACACTGAGTAAATTTGGTGCTCATTATCGAAGCAGCACCTGTGTCTTTTCATCCGAATAATTCTGAATACGTTTTATTGTAACGTACTTGGCACAATGGCACCATTTCAAGCGACCATTCGAAGTAGAGCAAAGTGGTGTTTTTTTCCCCTCTGCCATCTCTGCAGAACACGCTCATCTCTTGTTTGATCGCGGTGTGATACAAAGTCATCAACTGGCCTACAAAGCTGTAATTCTAAGCTGTAAACGATAATGCATGACCGCGTATGCTTTCAAGAGCCCTGAGTTTGCGAACAAACTCCTTAGTTGTTCCGAATGTTCCCGTTGTGCTTTTAAGTATGCGTGCTTTGTAGTGTGCAGTGCAATGACAGAAACGTTTTAATGCTGTGAGTACGACGGTGTGAAAATTGTTTAATTGTGAAAAGGCTGTAAAATATTCACGAACTAATAACGTATATTCAATATTCGATTCGATTCGCTTCTGGATCAGGCCTCAAAAATTACTTTTCGCACACCCCTAAAATATGTCGCCTTTAGGGAGCAGATCTTTTAAAGTCAAATTCATTACAAAAATTGACAGAAAGTTAAGCAACAAAATCAGGCATCTAGCTTGCAATTGTATTACTCACAAATAAATTTTAAATATCGCGGTCATTTAAAACTGCCTCTATTAAAGCATCTAAAGCGCGCAATATTGTCGTATTACACGAATCTCTGAAATATAACACTGATTTATGACTAAGACTTTTGCAATACTTTTGTAAACATTGTAACCATTTCACACATAATATTAACTCATATCATCAAATTTGTGCGGTTCAAGTACTCTAACGTATGCAGGATACAAAACTTCTATATTTGTTTTTAAGACACCGTGACAGATTTGTAAACTGTTCCTAAATTTTTCTTTCAACTGATCAGCAATGTTTTTATAAACTATTTTTCAAACAAATTATTTGAAATCGCTTAACCGGCTGCCTAAAGAGAGCATTTCTGTGTTTCACATGAATTTGAATAAGAAAGTCAGAATTGACCCCGAACTAGAGCTTCCTCTTAAAAAACGCACAAAGTTTGCTCAGAACACTTCAACGTTTACGCTTATAATTTGTTAACATATTCACGTAGTCATCTGCGTATAAATAAGCTGCGGTAGATTCGACATTGTGCTAAAACTGCATTGGCGTTCCCGTTAAGGTCGTCCCGAACTGCTAAGGTACCAATGTATTTCCTAGCGCATTTCCTAAGCAGCGATGACTTCACTGTGCTCGGCTTCAATATCACAAATGTAACAAGCGTGCCGGCCGGAATCGACCGCGCGACCTAGTTCTTGGCAGCAGAACGTCATAGCCTCATCAAAACCGTGGTACACGACAAATGCGCGAACACGCATAATAGAGAACAAGCAATGAGACGTGTCTTATTTGTTACGCTAATGCCAGCCTTCGAGGGGCGAGGGGGGGGGGGGGGGATTAAAATTAAACTCTGGTTTTATACGTCAAAACCACCATCTGTTGATGAAGTACGCGTAGAGGGGAAGTTCAGATTAATTCCGATCACCTGGCGTTCTTAACCTGCTCTCAGTGCACTGTACACAAGCGTTTTTGTGTTCCGCCCCGATCAGGATGCGGCAAGCGTGGCCTGGATCGAACCCGTAACCTCGAGCTCCGCAGCGCTATATGTCGTAGCCCTGGAGCTACCACGGATGGTGCCAGGCTATGGAGGTTTACGCATTAGACCAGTCTTCAAGCCTGCTACAAGTGATATGCAACCTTTTCTAAACAGACCACAGAAGCGGATCTGAGAGCCATTCTGCGAAGTCCGTTGCTGCTTTCCATTGTTCATATATTCCCAACATCACCTGAACATCCCAGTGTGTGCTCTCTCTCTCTCTCTCTCTCTCTCTCTCTCTTGTAGGTGGCTTCGAGATGCTGTACCTCGTTGTCAAGACGGTATACGAGGCCAAAACCGTTGTAGCCAGTCTAACGACGATGCCAGTAGTAACGCTCTAAAATTGATTAGCATGGTTCAGAACCATGGCGTGCTAGCTTGTTTTACGGGGCACTCTAGCTATGCCTTGATGCTGTTAGCCAGGCACGCAATGGGCTCATCTGGCGAGCAAAATTCGAGATTGTAAAGCATCGAAATGCAAGCGCAGGTCAGCTTTTTCCTACCTTTTTTTCTTCGTTTATCTCACAAATTCTATTTAAATAAGTTCACCGATGCGCGCTGATATTCATCGTTCTATTCGCACTCATCTCCGTCAAACTCAGGAAATGCACCTTAGTAATACGCGGTAGTATTGGCAAATTGTTGCAGGATCCAGTGAAGTGTGGCATGATTGATTGTTGAATAATGTATGGCCGAAGTGGATTGTTATATTCCTTGCTGAAAAGAACTCGTTTAACGATGGTTTTTAAGAGCAACTGTACCGATTTTTTGAAACTTTTTGGCTGGTCTGTGCACCAGATATGAAGTGTGGTGCTCGGCAAAATCAATCACTCAATGAATCACGTCGCGCAAAACGCTGGTGCACGATAGTTCGTGTTGGTCATCGAAATATTGCGTGAACTTTAGCGAAAGGCGTGCCGAAAGGCTTCAGATAATCGTTACCACATCCACGCCATCTGCCAGACGTCGCCCCCAGAAGAAAAAATAACGCAGCTTAGTACGAGAGTCAGTGGTCACCGCTAGATGGAGGTTGAGGAAGAAAAAAGCGATATATACATATAGCACAGAAAGCCGCAGTGAGGGAAACATTGCAACACAACATTCAAACCAGTTCTCGTCTTTGCATCGTCCAGTAATCACTACCGTCTGATGGTCACGCAACCTCGTGAGACAACTTGGACAATAAAATGCATGTCGCTTTGTCTCGGAAATGATTAGCGAAAATATATATCCTAGGCATTTATTCTGCGGAACTGCATGGAAGTGGTTTAGTGATATTCTTGCCATCTTCTTTTGGATAATATTGTCACAATTTGAAATACACCATGGTGTGCACACATGCGACTAAAAGCAAACATGGAGTGCGTTTCGAATGCCGCGATATGACATGAAAATGAAGGATGCAGCGTAAGCATGTTGCACCGAATGTTACATATTCCTCAAAGTGCCTAAGAAAAGCCGGTTTTTCCATAACGAAGATTAGGAGATAGTTATTTTGTATACGTACATGGAGAAGCTGCTATCTTCCTCTAGCTGTATTATGAAATAAAATATAAGTCTTCAGTTTCTTAAGGTAGCAGTCGGTGATGAAAACTGATTCGTCAAACGAATAAATCACTAAGGTTTCAGCGGGTCAGAAGAAGTTAAACACGGTAACATTTATAACGTACACATTATCACAATACAGGGGTAACTTGTACTCTTTGTCATACATAACAATAAGAGCAATGCAGGCTTCAATACATTCGGTATTTTCCTTGAGGGCCCCGGAAAGCATCGATGCTATTCACATTCGCAAGTGTAAAATAAAATTAACTTCGGTGCCAATTAAGCTTAACGCATATTCTTTAACATGACACCTGGTGCCATAGTACATGGTTCGCTCTCTTGAATTTTATTCCGATTCATGTTACCTCTACACCTGACGAGCATGTACGCAGAACATCCAAATATGGAGAGATATTATCATTCCTTAAATATCAAATTATCACCTGTTTGAACGTCACCATGTGTCGAACTATCAGCGGACAGTTACCGTGGAAACTTGATAAATTAAGAATTGAGTGGTACGGTGAGTCGATGACCGTAAAAGTGGCCGTATACTCGAAGTCATCTGGTAAGAAATAAAACGAAGCAGTGAGGCTGGCTGTGAGGCTAAGATGTCGCTGGTGCGCGTGCATCGCGCAGCTGCTGCGCTACTCAAATAATCCAGAGGGCGCCCTTGCCTCGGATGATGGATAGTGGCAGCTGTGCGGCAGGCCTCAACACATCTGCGTAGTGGTGCGGTGAATCCTTCAGCACACATGCGGAATTTTTCTTCATAGGCAGCGCATGCTCGCTGCTGGCAGCAAGTGAGCATGCCGCCTCAGTCAGCACAGCTTTTAGTGTCGTAAGAAAGGTCAGCCGCGCATAGGCCGTGAGTATACCGTTGTTCCTCATTCGTTACTTAAATGTCCGTCTGCTGCGCTGATCGATGCTTCAAAATCGAGCCTTCAAATTCGATAGTCACTCATACGGGCTTCGGACCGATTGCAAGCTCGTAGGAAATGACCTTGCATGTGCGTTTTCTCTCGCATAATGCGATATTTACCGCCCTAAGCTGAGATTTCATTAACTGATCGACTGGATTTTAGTTTTTTCCGAAACAACACGTGGATTATTAACAGCGCTGTGATGGAGGACTTTGGATATTGTTTACTGCGTGAGATAAATTGGCGTACGCGGTAATCTTCCAACGCGGAAGGGGAAGATCCTTATTTGACTTCTATGGGAGGTCGTTTTGTGCTTTTCAAAGCAGGATTCGCGAACTGTCCTAAAGTTCGTCGAGATGATTCAGTGTGGTCTATGGCGAGCGCTTATTAGGAAACCAAAATGTCCCGTATCCCCCAGCTTAAAAATACTATGTCATTATTAGGGCTTCATACAGAGACCTGCGTCCGTCACTTCGTCGCAGAAAAATGATTTCGTGCTCACCGCCGCTCTGTTCCATTGAAAATGTGCTCCAAGCTCACATATTATGGTCCGGATTGTTGGCTTGATTTACCAAGAAAAATCATCGAGCTTGCCCTCGTCTGCGCCCCTCGCAGTGAGTAATGTTTAGAATATGGCGACTGTGTGACTTTCGGCGTCTGCAGTATTGCAAAACATGGCCACCGAGATCGATTTTGAATAATTCGTGCATCCAAGAGGCGCAGTTGAAGGCAAATTAGCCGCTTTTTTTCTTGACACCCAGGCGAATAACAGCGCCAACTTGTTACATTGAACGATTCGGACCATAATACGCGATTTTGCGGCATAAGTTGAGAAAGAAAAGAGCAGCGGTAAACGCAAAATCATTTTACTGCGATTCTAATAGAAAAACACATGCCTCTATGTAAGATACCGTTTGATCATACGGTTTTCTTGGTATGCGGGTGGCGGAACATGTTAGTTTCTTACGTACTATTACTGTCCTGTAGAACCAACGAAACGCGCAAAGAGGCATCTGGACAGAAATCCCACAGGCATAGAGAGAGGGAGGAGCGATAAGCGAAAGGCAGGGAGGTTAACCAAGCTAAGGCCGCTTGGCTACCCTGATCTGGAGAAGAACCACACTTAGCATTCGTATGTGTTCAACAGACGCCGACGGGAACACATTTCAATCAAATGAAATCGTTATCTGACATTGTGGGTACACATGGCAGGGACACAGGTAAAATCTGCAAGAACTTTCTTGAGTGGTATGACATTTTTATTTCATCGCAGAGCCTGAGTGACCTATGAAATTAGCTAATCCACAGCCAATTAGGTTATGGCGTCATCCTCCAGATTGAAGTGTAAATGTATTTGTTATGGAGGTAGCGAACCTGGTCTCGCTCACATGTTGTTGTTGTATTTAAAAAATGTTCTTGAATGGCCAGCAAGCAGGCCAAGGGGTCAGTGATGTGTGAGAACCATTGCCGGTAGTACATAAATTTGTGAACGCCGAAAGGCGTGGTTTCAGCAAGCATGACAGACAATAGATATCGAATCATCGTGAAAATGTGAAGCAGTATTCTGTGCATCTTCCCGGAGAAAATTGCTCAATAACATATTCCTCATTCCTTGTTGCCCGCTGACCACTTGTGATCGCCGTGCATCTTCGTTTTGTTCACCAGTATTTCAATTGGGGTGCTCTGAGTTTATTTCCTCGATCAAACTTTAACGCACGTTACGTGCGGCAATTTCTCCTTCTCTCGTACGATACGCGCCCTCTGATAAACTGACATCGGTTGCACGTTGCGATATCTGTTGCATGTTGTCTTATTCAGACAAGCGCTCACTTGACAAATGAGGCAGCGTTCTATGTTTTCTTGTCATGGCGAGTTCCGGCTAAAACATTCACAATGAGACCTAGCCATGACCAAAAGTGCGCTGATGCTCGATACTCAAAAGCTGATGCCTGCTGTGAAATAAAGAAAGCCCTACACTTATGTATAACACGGCAGGTGCAAATAAGCACTCATTTCCATCTTAGTTCAAAGCGACACATGTTCTATAAGGCTTCTACGCCCTTAATTTATACAGTCACCAACCATCTAGCTCAGCAGCTTCCCATTCTATATCAATCTATGCACAACATTCTATCATACCGGCCGTTTTATACAGTCATGCACGATGGGCCGTATATACAAAGCCTTTCTTTTCCGTGTGCTCTTTCCCATTGGTTAGCCACCTCACATTTATGAAATGTAAATGTTGGTGCTTGCAGGTAGCACCTGATACTCCTTTTATCCAACACCATGATTGTGCTCAAAAGTACGAAGGTAATAGGTAATAATAGGTAATAAGGTACGAAGAGCAAACGACAAGAAAAATTGCGGCAGAACTTATCTCCCAATGACTGTGGACGGCAATGCGTTCAGCATTGAATCTACATAGAGACACAACGTATTGCCACAATCGAAACGACTTACGTACGAGGCGTGTTATCATTTCGCGCTCCCCTAAGAACACTCAGCGCCATCTGGCGCCGCCACCGCGAAGCCTGCGTGTGGCCTCCGAAATTCGTGGCGCTGTGTGGCACTGTGTGCGAAATGTGTGGCCTCCGAAATGCGTGCAGACGCTCTGAAACGGCTTCATGCAGTAACCGAGCTCCGCTCTCGCACTTTTTTTTGTCTGGACATACTGCGCCATCTAGGGGCGCCACCTAGAAGTCCGCGCGTTGCCTCCGAGACCAGAAGCGGGGCGCGTCGGTGCCTCCGAACGTTGAGAATTGTCGCCTCGCTTGTCGCACACTCGGTGGCGCATACTGAGTGACCTAAATTGGCGAGAGGTACATTGAAAAGCGGTACACACCCAGTCCATTCATGGCGCAGCTCGCTAAAGCGTTGGCGGGGAAAGCGTTCCTTTAAAAGCTCCACATGCCAAGTGTACCTGTGGCGCAGTCTGCTGATGCGTCGCGTTGCCGTCCTTGAGGAACCTTTGGGACGCGGGGTTCGGTTCCGCTCAGTATCGGAGAAACTTAAGGGATTTTTTTTCTTCATTGTAGAGACGTTTACATTACTAAGTTCGCGTACTATAGTTAACCCGAATCGGCGTCAAATACGTCCACTGCAGAGTGACACAGACCTACTGAACAGTGACCCAGTGACCCAAGTTTCATCAAAGATGTTCATTGAAGACCAGCACACACCGAGTGGCACATTCCCAGTGCTCAAAGAGTCGGCGTCAAAGAGTTTCTTGGAACAGTGGTACCTACCAGTCCCGCATCCACAGTGACGCATGTCGGCGTCAAAGATGTTCGTTGAAAATGTACACATTGACACCACGCTCAGTGACCCAACTTGACCCGATGGTCAGCTTCGAACCCTGTTTCCTCCGACCAGTCTATAGCCCGATGCGGTACCCATTCGACCACGGGACTACCCGGGAATCCGGTTAGATATAAAGTTACATAAATACAAACATAGATACTTGGCACCGTAATGTGCATGAAGTAGCCCAAGAATGACAATGCATTAGAAGGTAAAGCAGACTCAAGTCACTTTACAACTACGTCCAATAATGTACGTCCAGCATAAGACCTACGTTCTGACATCTACGTAATGCTTCGCATCACATAGATGTCAGGACGTAGGTGATATGTGTTGTTGCAATACCCTGTGGACCCAAGTTGGTGCGTCAAGGAGGTTCATTGGAGAGCGGCACGATACATTCGGGTTCGGCCTACGAAAACGGCCAGATACCCGTTAGAGAAAACCGAGTGAACTCACCGAGGATTCTTCACATTAAAATACATCGTTTCAAATGTTCACATCACAGACAAATAAATGTTCGTTCATTCATAAAGTTCAGCGTATGTGAAATAAGATAAGTATTTCTGGGAGTTCGCCAAATACAAATGTTCTTGGGCACGTGCATACGCGGTCTCCTCTTGAGTGGCACGTCCGTCGAGCATATAAGGGATCGCATTAAATCGAGGCCGCCGCCTTCAGTAACAATGCATCCGTCATCACGAATGGCTGTCATGTGTTCTTACGAAAATTTCTGCAAAACCGCAGTGTTTGCTTCCGAGTCATCTAGTCCAGTTCAAACTGCATGCATCCACAGGTCGAGGCATATCTCTCCTTATGCCTCTCTCACTTTCTGTTACTTAATATTATATTCATACGGAGGTGCAAGCATATGCTAGGGAAGTACATGGAACCACAATAATGTCACTCGCCATGTTCTTTTAAAACGTTTTATGCTCTCATGATTTGTTATTCCTGCCCTTCGTACGTGCAAAAAATGCTGCGATACTGAAGCCCGCAAACAGTTGCTTGAAACGAACGCGCGGTGATTGTTTAATGACATATCAAGTGCTGCGCAGCGACACAAGAGCAGTGAGGATATACCGTTACACGAATAACTCTGTTTGCGTCTGTCGTCTGCAAAAGTATATGTAGCCTCGAACGCAGCCGTGCATTTGTTTTCTTTGTGTCTGCATTCGTTCCCTTTTTCTCACTTCTTTCTTTTCAGGGGAAACAATTTCAGAGAAAACTGCATTCGTATCGCTCGATTCGCGAGTTCACTCACCAAGGGGAGCAGGTGCACGCAGCGTACTTTGCGAGACGAGAAATTGCGAGATGCCGGCCACTGCACTGCCTCACTCCCTGTTTGTTTTTTTCCTTCTTATTTGCTGCAGGCGTTTGTTCCGCAGGCTGAGTTCAAGAAACGCGTTTGTTATTGTAGAATTCGGAATGCCCCGAGGCAAACAACTCGGTTTTGAAAGCGTCGCGCCCCGCTGAAGGCCATGGCACCTTTCTCGGGCGCCTGCCCCCTCCCCCCCCCCCCCTTTTTTTTTTTTTGTCCGGAAGGGTCCTCTCCCCTTCAGTCTCCTGCAATCCGCACAGCTGTTGCATGTCGCTGCGGTTCGATGGATTGCCGTCGAAATCGAAGAACAATCGCTCGCTCAGGAGTGAGAACCAACATGCTCGCTCGTACAAACACGAATGCGCGCGCACACACACGCACGCACACGCTTGGAAGCGCTGCAGGAGAAGCTTGAGTACACGCCACTTGAAATGACGTGGCATTGATTTTTATTGTTATCGCTGGCTCGTTTTCTTAGACAAACGTGGAAATAAATTCCGCAAGACAGATCAGGGTTCTTTTAGTCTGATTATTAAGATGAGGAAGTACAGACTTGTTACGTACCAGCCTGTACAGACTTGTTACGATACCAGCCTGTACTTCCTCATTGACACATTGCTGAACATTGCTGAAGGAAGAACCGCGGCCGTTCCCTGTGGAAAAACAATCTTCTAGCTCGAAATAAAAACTCTGTAAATACTTTCGGAACCTTTAAAGAGACTTTCGTGAAAACTTAACTCGGAGAAATGGAAAGAGAAAACAAGTGAAGAAACGTAGGGAAGTCAACCAGACGATTGTCCAGTTTGCTATTCCACATTTGGGGGTAAGGGAAACGGGGTATGGTGAGATGGAAGAAGCAGAGAGGGAGCACTCTGCGTGCACGCAAGAGGATGCACAGCAGGACTAAAACGGCCCCTCAAGTCAGTTTACTTGAAAAAGTGCACTAGTGCGCAATGGCTTCTCGGACTAGCGGCTGATGTGGCCACGGGCTTGGTATTTAAACCCGGAAAGTGCCCTGAAGTCCAGGCGATTTAACGCGGCCTGCGGCAAATCATGCGTTGCGCATCGTATCGAGGATGTGTACAGAGCAGGTGTTCGATGATTTCCTAACGTCCACAAGAGTCATTCATAAACACCACGCTAAGTCATAGGCGGACAGAAACCCTAGGAAAAACTACTTCTTCGGTACAGCAATGTTGTTTCGCATCAAGGGAGGCTGTAGTCACCACTTCTAGACACTTGGGCAGCTCCAGCAAGCTTCTGTCCTTGCGCGATACGCAGATTAAGTCCGCGTTCAGCATTCCGCCCTCGTAAAAAGCAATTGGAAGCGTTTGGGTTCCTTCGTGGGGGCAGACAGTTTAGCCTCGTCAGCGAAATCGTTGCCAACGCTACGACAGGGACCTGGAAGCCACAGAAAGAAGTTGCCGGGCCCTTTTTCCAGAACACGATGGTTAATTTCTTGTATGTCGGTTGCCATGTGCTCGTATGTTCTGCGACGTGAAGCAGACTGGAGGCGCTGAAAAATTCCTTAGAGTAACGAAACATGAACTATTTTTGCGCTAAATATTGGTTACATAGATCACAGCGACATGCTGGGCTGCGAGTTCTGCCACCGTAGATGTCGTTATCTGCGGCACTTCGAATTTATACGAGACCACTTTCGCTGGAATCTCGACAGCAGCAGCTGAGTTTGTAGGTGAAGCCAAACTTTCACTAAAAATGCACGCTCGGTCTCAGTATTTCTTGAGCAGTTATGACAGCGTCAGCTGCATCACAGCCGGAAACGAATTACCGGCCTTCTTTCTAATTCCGGGAATAGCTAGGTACATTTGAGAGGAAGCGTTAGCCCGGGGTATACTTTCATTTCTCTACTCAAATACGTGTAAAAACGCAGAAATAATGTTATGAGACAACCGCTGAACGGCTATGAATGAAATCCGCTGCACTTGAGAAAATTAAATTCTAATAACTCTCGGAAGCAGAATTTTGATTTAGGCCTTCAAAAATATTTTTATTGAAATTGCGGAAATTCAGCGGTTCCTAAGAATGGAAGAAAGCAGTTTACAAAATCGTATAGCTCTGCACCAAAAACAGATATTGCAGTCCTGTAAGATGCATCTGTTCGATCATGTCAACCGGAAGTGACGACTCACGCGAAATTTTAGTGCTTGCGAGGGTTTTACAAAGGTCTTGCTCGCGAAATATTGATATGCTACAAAGCGGTGTATATCAATTTTCTCCGCTTCAAATGTGTTATCAAGTGCAGTTCCGAGGATTAATTGTTTTGTGGTTTTCATTGCTTATTTACAGAGTTTAAACTGTCCACATTAGAGCTATTTGAAAATTTTGCAAATTTCGAGAATTTAAAACAAAGTATGGCATACATTGAAAATCTACTGCCTACAGTTACTAGATTTTAACTTTTTCCTTTAAATGGAACAAAACGCATCAATATCGGTGGTTGTTAAGAAAAACAGTTTCTATCTTCACATGTATGCAGGGAGACAACATGAGGTGATGAAGGTGTTACCGTTGATGGTATAAGTTGGCGTTTTAAACACTCTTTATGAGCACTGATTACTGTTGAAAATGTCGCTCGACGTCTCTTTGCCGGCAGGAAAGCTTAGCGATAGTCGGGGATCCTTGAACGATTGCGAATGCGCGCCCTCAAGGAGTCGATAGCTGCGTGCTTTGGAATCAGTATCTGGCGATGGCACTGATTGATGGGGCTGTGTTGCATCGAGGTAGCCACAAACACATGCGTAGGGTTTGTCCCTGTATATGCTCTCGAACTGTCCATAGCCCGAATGTTCATTTTGCATGTATTTGGCAAATACTGGTTGACTAATCAAGGAATCACAAGAACAGAGCCCAGGTATGCTGAAAGATATGCTTATTTTACGTATTTATGGGTACTGCAGGGTGTGTTCAGATGAGTATGGTTGGACATGTCCTGGAGACCATCTTTAAACTTGATCAAGAAATATATATTTTGCCACCTGGGTGCCAAGAAAGAAGAAATGAATATTACGTTTGCTAGAATAAAAATCGGTATTAACGAAAAATATGTGGAAGCGGCCGGTTAGTCAGAAGCGTTTTTACGAATTTTGCCGAATCCACATTTGGTTAGCTCCCAAAGAAAGAAGTGTTGTGGTTACGACTGTAAAAATATTTAGTGGTATACAGTACGGGTCAACAGCATTGATTCTAAGTAATTATTACAGAGCATGATGGTTTTGATCGAGAGAAAAAAATATCGCAAGAACAAAACATTTGCACAATATTTGTCAAAGTCGGGATTTCTTTTTTCCGTATCTGCGAAAAGCTCGGTCGTCAAATTTTGTCAACCTGTTACCATGAAAGTCGTTGAAATTTGAGGAAATATCTATGTCCTAGGTGTCATTAAAATTTACGAGAAGCACTCAAGTTTAGGGCCAATTGCTGAATGAGCGCTATTTTAAAAATCTTTAAAAAAAAGGCCAAAGGTGATTTCCTTTACAATTTTTCAAATTAAGACTGCTCACTTGAACTAATATAATCGCGAAAGTCGTTTTGCATCGTTTCCTTTTTTTTTTTGAAATTCAAAGCGGGAATGTGACCAAATAAACGGTGCCGACGCTTCAACAAAGGGAGCCCGCGCCTACGCGTGTTTTCAGGTTCTTTTCTTTTGCGACGCGAAAGTACTCCGCGATGTTTCGGAAAGCGGGGACTGACCAAACAGGAACTTTCGGACTGTGAAGAATCAGTGCGTTTTTGGACAGGAATCGTAAAACGTGCGCTAAAGGGGCTTTAATCTGCGCACGAGCGCAGCCACAGAACGGTGGGGAATTGTCAGGTGGTTTGAGTGACCGAGTGAGTGCAATAACTTTATTGTGGGTGCGGCACGGACGCAAACTCGTCGCGCGCCCGGCTAGTCCCACGTCGGGACCAGCAGGTCCCGCCCACCGGCCCGGTCGAGGGCACGCCAGACAGCTTGTCTAGAGTGGGGCTACGCAGAAGTGAGTCCCACTGCTCCTTGTTGAACCTGGGGTATCTCGACCCGCACCTCCCAGAGCATATGTGCTAGAGTGGAGGTCTGCCTGCAGGACGGGCAGGCGTCGTCGCGATATACTTCGTGTAGAACGGCCAGACACGGATATGTGCTGGTCCTGTAAAGTTAAAGAGAAACTGCTTGCGCCCTAATCAACTTGGGTGGAGGGGGTGGAAAGACCCTTTATACATGTAGAAGAATTTGTAACTTCGTTCTGAGTAGCGTGAGCGTCCCTGTGGCCGTAGGGGGGGAGGGGAGGTGGGCGCTCCTTACAGAGGAAGCGCGGTCGGGCGATCAGAGCCTTGACGTCTTTGGAACGGGCCGTCCACTATCTGATGCTTGATTAGTTTTCATGGCATCCTGCGTCGAGAGTCCCGCCCGGAAGCCGTTTAATGTTGTACGTGTAACCTTGCTGTCCTCCGAGGTACCCGTTGAGCCTGTTGAGGACGACACGCGCCATGACCTTGCCGACGCAGGATGGTAGAGAAATCGGCCTGAGGCCGCTGAATTCGACAAACATGCCCAGGACACGAATGACGTCGACCCTGGGTATCACCCCCCCCCCCCCCTCCTCCCCGTCACAAGTGCGAAGGCCGATGCTGCTTTCGGAGACTGGCTTCTAATCTTTGGGTCTGCCTTCCTTCTCTTTTCTGTAAAGCAGAAGCTGCGACTTGGCGGGGGAACCCGAGTCCGTGAGGCGGAGATACTCCTCGATCACGTCGAGCGCCTATTGGGTGGCTTCTTCGACTCTGCCCTCATACTCGCAGCCCCCTGCGCGCCAGATGGTAATGTCGTCGGCGTTTGGAGTTTGGACGTGGTTTGGAGAGCTTGCTCTTGAGATCAGGCATCTATGAGCATGTCGTGGCATGTCGTGTTCATTAGAAACAGTGAGGAGAGGACGCGAGAACAATGGTCTTTGCTGTACATATGGTGGCAACTTTATCAATGAGAGAGCGCGCAGAGGAACTTGCACTAAGTCAACGCAACGTTGGGAACGCGTCGCCAACGACAACGCAAAAAAAAGGGAAACACGTTTGGTTTTCATTTTTTTTCTTTTCGGTAACCAATCTGTTGTCGCAAAATACGAAGATGGAGTTTTGACAGAGCTAACCCGGTCTCAAACCTTGTTATACGTTATCAGTGTAAACTGATGCACTGTTTCCCTTTAGCGGTCGCTTTAAAGAATTTCAGCTGGCGGTATAGGTGGTTGTTGCAGAGATGGTGTCGGGACGTAGTGACTTTGAACGAGCCAACTGACGACCTGATTACCGCTTCCAAATACCTCACTACAGCTGGCAATAGCATTCGGTTCTCGTTCTTTGCCAAGCTACTCATCGAATCAGAATTTATATTTTCTTAGTTTTGCGTGCAACACTGCAATCTGATTATGAGGCATGCTGTAGCGGGGGACGCCAGATTATGTTCGGCCACCATGGGTTCTTTAACCTGCTCTTAATCTAAGACGTGCACCAGCGTTTTTGCATTTTGCTCTCATCGAAATGCGTCCGCCGAGGCCGGCAGTCCAACCCCCGACCTCGTGCAGCTCAGCGCCATTGACACCCGGCCACCACGGCGTGTACCACTTGGCTCATTTTCTTGCGAAAGCCAGACCCTATGAAAATATTAGGAGGCGGCGGTTTCGTCTTACTTTGGCGCAGCAAGCTTTAAAACCATTGACATGATGTGTGTATACATCGAACTACAATTCAGGGAACGGAGCGTTCTTCTCCAATGTATTTACGTTCTTTATTGCATTTTGTTTACGCAAACACCATTCTATTCCTTAATGTGTTGCTTTCTTCGCGGAAGCGCCCGTATCTCTACAGGCTTCTGTCACACAGTTCGTTCTTCTTTTTTTTTCAGTGGTGATTGTCGTTTGGTGGAAAGGAAAACAGCGTTTCGATAAAGAGAATGCCAACATTGCACCGGATAGCAGTGTCATTCGCATGGAAGTTCAAGAAAGCGCATTTGGCTTGCTACAGTATAGGCAGAGGGTAAGCCGAGCAGTTAACTATCTCAATGTCAGAGGCCAGCAGACGTTTGCGCCCATAAGTCTGAAGGAACACTGCGATGACGTCAAACTGCAGTTCACCTGATCACCTGACACATCGTGCGTCATCACATTTTCCCCTAATAATTTCGCTTATTTACTGCTGTGTTTGCCTGGTGATGAACGTCACTTGATTCGCTGCACATAGATCCAAGCTGTATAAATAAAAGTGAAAACCCTAGTAGGCAGGAAAACACTGTACTCCTTTAGAAGGGTGGCATTTGACGCACGATGCCACGGTATATACACATACGCACACACTAAAACATTCTGCGAGGAACGCGCGTCATGTGCAACCGTTGGAAACCTACCGGTCCGTTAGATCGATGATCCATCACGCTGCGTATAAATAATACAGAACTGAGCACGTACGAATGTCTAATGCCCTCGTATTACCATACAAATGCTCGATGAATATACCCCCGGCACATGCGCCCGAACTAGAGTTCTTTAAACTAAACCCCTTGCTATTACACGGAAGGACTCCTTACGAAATGGAGTTTCGCCATTTCCACATGGTACACGCCGTATCTTTTACAGGTTTTCAGTAAGCGACGCAGCAACACACATGGCGCTGCTTCTTTAAACTGAAACTGACAAAAGGTTAAAAAATTTTGTATCTGATTAATGCAAAAGAAGAAGCTAAAAGGGTGAGCAAATTTCAGTTAGACAGCATTAAGTTGGGGGGAGCGTCGCTTACGGTCCAGTACTGCCGTTGCGACCAGGCGAATCATGCTGCCCTCTAGTGTACGTTGGATGTGGACGAAGCCAGCGAGGTACGAATCTGCCAACGCACATGTGACGCAGAGGTGGCGACCATAATGGTGCAATGGCTCCTATGGTTTCAGAGTATGGCGACAGTAAATGTTCATTACCGGAAAAATCGCGTCACTAAGCCTAAACTTCTTTTATGATGATATCAATTACATTCACAATCGAGGTGCGCTCACGCTGTCGACGCCGTCATGCTGTCCTCGCATTGACGGCACATGTTAGGACGCACACGTGGAGGGTCAGAAGGCCTCCACAGACTCAGAGCGCCTTTGACTGCAAAAACGACGAAGCCGAGTTGAAGCACCGTCACGTTATGTCCATTCTGCTCTGCCGTAGCTAGGACACCGTTTTGTCTTCTGGTTTTTGCATGAGCTTGCACGCACACACATTAGAGTTCCTTCTGAAAAGATGTGTGCATATCACACAGCGGCGCATATACTACTCCGAGCGGAAAGGATTGTAAGCGTCTGTACTCCGTTTCAAACATCAGGTGCAATGCTTGGGAAGCTATGAATGAGGTTCGGTGACGAAAATGTATCACTCCGCGCGTTCCGTCCGTGCTTCGCTACGCGTCAACGGCATCTGTTCCCGCGAGCGTGCACGTGGCGCTGCCGCAATGGGCTGCTAATAAAAAAAATTACTCCATCTCCCGCTAAAGGGAACCATGTGTGGATGCGAAGCAGCGTGGAGATGGTTAGCTTGAGCGGGAGATGGTTTCGCGGCAGCGGCCCGAGCGCTCATCGCGGCGCTGCACAGGAGAGAGAATGAGGCGCGCGCACTCCGTCATTTTCATACCGCGGAACTACCGTGGCACCCCCAGTGGAGTATACAGGATCCCTAGAGAGAGAAAGGGGGGAGCGTAGGAGAGGAGAGAGAGTGGGAGGGGACGCGCATGTGCTGTGGGAGTGTGGGACGCGGGACAACAGACAGAGCCGCCGGCAAGAATCCTTCCCTTTTAAAAAATCACAGCCCCTTGCACTCCGTGAATATGGTCGAACAGCGAAGCTGTGTTAGTTACACCGAGTGTTACGAGTCCTAGATGTGCCTGGTTTCACGTGATGTTATTGCGTAACACAAGTAAACACAGATCTACAACAGAACGTAAATTATATTGAAACGTTGCGAGGCGAGAAGAGGCAGCGACTTCCGACGCTACTCGACAAGTGTCCAGCTCTCTGGTGAAACCTGCCGAGCCGCCGCCAGGGGCATCGGCTGCAGTCACGGACACCGCACGCGTTCGGCGCGAATCCGGGGACAGTACTGCTATAAAGGACCTGACAACGCCGAGCTAGACGAGCCCATGACGACGGCAGAGCTCTATGCAGCCACACAATCATTCCGGAAAAACACTGCACCGGGTCCTGCACCGCAACCTGAGCCGGGAATAACTGAAGCAGCTTACGACCTACTTCAACGATGAAGTATGGTCCGACGGCGGGGTGGTACCGGAAGGCTGGAATGAGGATACAATCATATTAATACCAAAACCGCGTAAACCTAGAGATCTACATAACCTCAGGCCAATATCGCTCACGTCGTCCGTAGGGAAGCTTTTTGAGGAGGTGATCTAAACTAGACTGAACAACTACACCGAGCGGCATGGACTTTTTCCTGACTCTATGCTCGGCTTCAGTCCACATGTGTCGGCACAGGACGCCTTCCGTATGCTCCGGGACGAAGTTTTGGACCCGCTACAAACAAGGATGCCAGGATAGTTGTGGCGCTTGATGTCAAGAAAGCATTTGACACGATATCTCATGAAACGATCCTCGAAGGTCTCGAACACATATGTTGCGGAAGGAGGGTGTTTCGGTACGTCCTTACCTTCCTTCGCGAGAGGAAGGCAACGATTAGTTTGGGCAGCACTCGCTCTGACATCTTTTCAATGCCCAATCAAGTGACTCCACAGGGCTCAATCTTGTCAACGATTCTTTTCAACGTTAGGATGAGGTGATGGCCCTAAAACTTGAACAAGCACGGGACCTCGGATGTACAATCTATGCCGATGACATAACGCTCTGGGCACGCCGGGGTTCCTATGGAGAGACACAAGACCTATTACAGGACGCCATTGACAAAGTGCTAAACTTCACCAAGCACGCGGGTATGACGTGCGCACCCGAAAAATCAGAGTTCATGAAAGTACGCAGCAAGCGTCGTAAGAAAGTTGCCACCCCAAGGATTGACCCACACCTGGATGGCCGCGCCATTCGCGAAGTCGACCAAATGAAAGTGCTGGGCTTATTTATCCAAGATAACGGCAACTTCGATGCCACAATTCGAAAGTTTAAAACCAACCGTTAAGAACGTGGCACCCATGGTCTGTCGAGTGGGACACAGCTGCAACGGGCTTGTGCAGGACGAAACAATCAGACTGGTGCAAGCGTTTGTGATTATCCGCATCACTTACGTCCTCCCTTTCCAAAACCTGAACAAAACTGAAATGAGGCAAGTTGACACCCTTATCAGAACGGCATACAATTCTGCTCTGGGTCTCCCGAGCACAGTCAGCGCGGATCACCTGGAGCGGTTGGGTATTTACAACAAATATGAAGAACATGCAGTTGCAGTTCTGATATCGCAAAGAGAAAGGCTGAGCTCTACGCCCCAGGGCCGGTCTATCCTCCGACGGCTGGGATACGAACCTCAACCCCGGTTCTGCGGCGACAACACAGACTTGTTGTCTCGAGATTTGAGGGACCTCCTCTACGTCTCACCCATTCCCACGGTGCCCATTCCTCGAAATATGAATGCTAAATACCACGCTGGCCGCAGACAGGCAAGGACGAGGGCTCTGCAGAAGCGATTCTACAATGATCCGGCCGCCTACTACACGGACGCGAGTGCAACTACTCGCAGGGACTTCTACACGATCACCGCAACGAACCAAGTCACCACTATAACTCCCACGGTGAAGACTACCGCGGTATGCGCAGCAGAGGCTGCAGCCATAGCGTTGGCCATACGGGACGCCGACTTCAATTATCAACCAGCTTACGTGCTTACAGACTCGCAGGCAGCTTGTCGACTCTTAATGCGGGAAATTCTAGCGCGCAGCGCTACAAGAATACTCGGCTCACGCCTCGACCTGGGCCATGGTATAATGTGGTGCCCAGCGCACAACGGACTGGATGGGAAAGAAATGGTAAACCGAATAGCTCGAGGAAGTAACGACCGAGCGGCGGACAGAACCCTAGAGGAACCTCCGTCCGCTGTGCGCGGCATATTGGAAAATCAGAGAAGGGAGAGACGAACATTCGGCCTTCCGTACTCCAATTAAACTAACCAGAATACAAGCGCGGGACTGGCGTCGCCTCCAAACCAACTCATACCCACACCTAAATCTCCTATGCAAGATGCACCCGGCGCATTACACAGGCACCTGCCCGTAGTGTGGAGCAAAACCCACGCGGGCTCACATAACGTGGGACTGTATGGCTTGGCCGAGAGACATCAACTTCCCTTCTAATGGTGGCAGACTTCGTTCGGCAGTGGGAGGAACTGCTCGCAAGCGAGAACCCATAGAGCCAATTGGCCCTCCTAGACCAAGCTCAGCGAGCCGCTAGAGCCAGTAGAGCCCTGGACTGAGGGCCCCACCCAGACCTGCCGTTAAACCATTTACCTATTTAATAAAGTTTTCCTCCTCCTCCTCCTCCTCCTCAAGGGAAACGGGGACGGCGTCGGCAGCAGCTCTACGCATTGCGCGTTATCCGAAAGGGCGCGCCACACAGAAACAGCTTCTCTTATCGCCTCTCCAACTCGCACCCAGCGCCGCCTCTCATTGGTCGCCTCTTCCCCCCTGAGTGCCTCTCCTCCTCTGCTGGTAACGTGACTTGCGCTTCCCTCGGCGCGGCTCTCATCCTCTCCTGGTCACGTGACCTGCGTGACGCCGGACAGACGACGAAGGGTCGACTAAGAATAGACAAATAAATCTCAAAGAATGCATTAGATAGCCGTACACCACAATTTGTTTCTAAGCATAACATTTTTCACTCAATACTAAGCCTATGTAAAGAACAGTTGCGCACAATTGTGATCAAGGACATCGAAAGATTTCTAAGGGCGGACGCAACCACTGCTAAAGATCTCTCTAGCCTCCACAGCATTACATCTGATGTCTGCAACGGCAGATAGCTAAATCTATGTCATCTTTTCACTGGGCGCTGATAAAGGCTGACGGTTGTTCTTGGGAGGATATCAAACATTTTCTGGAGTGGAGGGGGTGCTCTTCAAGTGAAGCCAGCACCGCCATATTGTGGTGGGGCAGAAAGCTCGGCGGATGTGCAGCGACTGCAGTGCACCGTGATCTTTCCCGGAAAAAGGTGCCTCTGCAACACCTTCGTATGCGCGCAGCTCAATTGCCGCGAGCATGGTTTAGTCCTGCGTGTTGAATTGAACCATGCTCGCCAACCCCAAATTTAGGTTGACCCACCCCTAAATTTCAATTTGGTCGATCCTCAAATGTAAGTAGGCCCACCCCCAAATGTCAAGTTGGCCCACACACAAATTTTAAGTGGGCCCACCCCAAATGTCAAGTTGGCCCACCTCCAAATTTTCTAATTTCTAGTTTCTAGTACTGCGCCCGCCCCCCAAATTTCTAGTTGGCGCAGTACTAAATTAAGTTGAACAACCCCCAAATTTCAAGTTAGCCCATTCCCAAGTTTCAGTTAACCTATCCTAAAATTTCAAGTTGCCCCGCCCTCAAATTGCCATTTAGTAATAGTGATCACTTGCGGGAAAAAAAACAGTGGTGACAGCGCACAATATGCTACGGGGCCCGTTCCCCGCCCACCTCAAGATGGCCGCCGGCGGCATCAGTGTTCTCTGTGGGTCATAAGCGGCTTCCACTCCAGCAATTTGTTTTTGTATCCTCCTAGGTTTCTTCCATGCACCATCAAGGCACAAGGTGCGAGATCCTTAACACCGCTCCTGGCGTTCGCCATCGCACCAGCATTCTGACACGCCTGGCACCTGCTGGTGTACTGTTCTAGATGCGCATCAGCAGTTCTCTCGCGTGCTGCCTCACACTACGTCACCTCTACATAATGTCAGAACCCCGTGTGAGCAGTTCCAGCGCAACGCTTAACATTGCTATCGCTTTCAATGTTTCGCCTTCGAGTGACACTTTTTACAAACACTAAAATTATTAGGCAATAATTGTGCCTTCTCAAGTTTTCTGTTGAAAAGCTGCGCATGAGGCCAATAAAGGAGTTGGGATATTTCCCTTCCTTCTGCGCTATTACAGCGAAGCTGTTTATAGCTAGGATCTCAGTATTTCTTCGTGGCGTAACGTCAACAAAAAACAATGGTGGGCCAATCCCGGCGGCAGTGCAGGGCAGAGCAATGGCTCATACCCCCGTAAGCAAGCAACAATGCAATGGCTCATACCCCCGTTAGGCAGAGGCTACAAGCACACAGCGAAGTGAAGCGAACAGTGCACACATTCTTTCGAATCACTCATACAACACACAGAACAGCATGCGTTTCAGTAAAGAAGAAGCTGAAAACAAGCATCCAAACCACGTAATAGAGGGTAAGTGCTCCTGATAACAATTCGAAGCACGTAGCACTCACGGCATGCGTTTCCCAGTAAAGATTAGTGTTGCGCAAGCTGCCGCGGCGACGGCAACTTGCTACGTGGGGAGTGAAGTCCCTAGACTTTCGTATATAAAATAGCCAGCCTAACTACTGATTTCAAGGTTGTTGCTGTACCGCTATCAGCGGCGGCCGGATTTTGTGCAGCGACTGCAGTGCGCGGTGATCTTTCCTGGACAGAGGTGCCTCTGCAGCACCATTACTGTAAAATAGCATTACTACCATTACTGTAAATCCATAAATCATTCCATACCTCCTCAGTAGTTGTAGTGGGGGCTTTCAACAGCTTCACTTGGCATCCGCTCTCGCAAGGTCGGGACGGCGGGTCAATTTTTCTTTCCCCCTCTCTCTCTTTCCCACTGTAAGGCAGCAAACCGGAAACTCTTCCGGCTAAACTCCCCGCCTTCCCCATAACATTTCTCTCGGTCCCTTCCTTTTCGCAAGGGTCAATCCTTTACCAGAAAGCAGACACTCCGTTCTCTCATGGGAGAGATCGCCTCGCGTGAACGCTTTTTCGGTAGATGTCCCCTAGTGCAAAATGCCTTAGGGGAGTGCCCTTGTGTCACGGGTATAAAAATTCAAGCTTATCTTTGCACGAGAATTGCCTGCGTTTCATGGTTCCTTTCCTGATATTGGTGCAGCAGGAACTACGTACGTATCTCTATTTTATTCATCCTATTCCCAACTTCCTGTTTAGAGCACACCGATATATGAGGTAATAGCCAATCAAACAATGAATATTGGGCTTGTTGGCATCGACCGAACATGATCTACTGTGGCGCTCTAGACGTGACACACTCACAGTTAGTTGTGATTGGAAAGCGCTTTGTCTCTGTGTTACCTTCCCATTGTTTGACGTCTGTCGTGCTACACAGTACATTACGTGCAGTGGTAATATCCAGAGACGGGTTCCATAAATGTTGCAGTTTTAGTGTGATTTAACTGGTAAATATGCATATATTTTATTTTAATGTACATGGAGGTGACTGCAAAGCAATAGGGAGAAAAAATGAAGTGTTACACCACCTCCTCAAGCAACGAGTGCTACTAGGTTTCCAGCAGGACATTATTAATTGCACGCTAGCCATAATCACACAGGTATACCATATATAGACATGCAGATTCCTTTCAACAGCTTGGACAACTGAAGGTCGCCACGACTTTCTTCACGCGGTAGAGTGTGCAGCCAAGCTCTGACGATGACCGACGAGGGTAGAGAGGGGCGTGGTGCGCCATTTGATTTAGGTTAAAGCAAAACGAGCAAAGGTTTTATGAAAGAAGCGGAGATATGATGTTTCATCAAAAACTAAAAAGCCACATGAAACGCAGACGAAGAGGCATGAACATCTTAACGAGACACTAAAGAGAAATATTATTTAGTTGCATTAGTAATTACCTTTTCACAATATCCATAACGCCACTCTTATAGTGAGAAAAGGCTTTGCAAGCCAGAAAAGATGCGAAAACTAAACAAGAATAAGTAGCAGTAGCAGCATTAGTCATTATTATTATTAGTAGTAGTAGTGGTAGTAGTAGTAGTACTAGTAACAGTACGTAGTAGTAGTAGTAGTAGTAGTAGTAGTAGTAGTAGTAGTAGTAGTAGTAGTAGTAGTAGTAGTAGTAGTAGTAGTAGTAGTACTTGCAGTAGTAGAAGTAGTAGAAGTAGTAGTAGTAGTAGTAGTAGTTGCAGTAGTAGTAGTAGTAGTAACAGTAGTAGTAGTAGTAACAGTAGTAGTAGTAGTAGTAATAGTAGTAGTAGTAGTAGTAACAGTAGTAGTAGTAGTAGTAATAGTAGTAGAAGTAGTAACAGCAGTAGTAACAGTAGTAGTAGTAGTAGTAGTAACAGTAGTAGTAGTAGTAACAGTAGTAGAAGTAGTAGCAGTAGTAACAATAGTAGTAATAGTAGTAGTAGAAGTAGTAGTAGTAGTAATATTAGTTGTAGTAGTAGTAGTACTAGTAACAGTACGTAGTAGTAGTAGTAGTAGTAACAGTAGTAGTAGTAGTAGTAGTAGTAGTAGTAGTAGTAGTAGTAGTAGTAAGTGGTATTGCTGCTGTTGTTGCTGTTCTTTGTTCTTGACTGTTCAAATGGCTACCGTCACTGGGTAACGCGCTGATCACTGAGTTTTATTCGAACTGGAATATTGCTGAAGCGTTGTACGCGGCGCCGGCGGTAATAGCCGGCGCTATGGAGTTTCGCTGCGTCTAGGCTCTCTCTAGCATCGGCAAGGGAACGTGTCATTATGTTATGGCCACAGAAGGGCGAATCCTGCACGGTTGGACCTTTTCAAGGGATGTTGGGGCCCTAGAGCACTCGTGGAAAGGTAAACGTTCAGCTGGCAGGGATACCTAGAAAGCTGCAGAAATGAAGTTACGTCAAACACCTTGGCCGCTCTTCCTGTACAGGAATGGCGCTGTACGATTTTTTTTTTTTTGCCATAGGGTAATATGTATATGCGTGAAGGTCGAACGAATAAAGTTTGGCCACTATAAAATATAAGAAGGGCCTAGCAATGCTGCTCCTACCTGACCATCCTTCGCTCGACAACCAGGCGAGGAAAAAGCTTTAGCTCCTGCCATGTGTATGCAAACATAGTTTAAACGCCCAAATTTGCTCATTAGTCGAGCCCTGACCTGTTCGGAATGAGGTTGAAGAGTAAGAAACAAAAGATGGCACTCTAGTGACAATTGCAAGGCATGTTATTTATTTTAACACGAAAGTGTTTTATGCCGGGGTCCACCAAGACTTCACTGACGTATTTCCGTCACGGAAATACGTCAGCTTACAATGTACACGAACATAATACAAAGAAAGAAACCAGAAGAAAAAGTTCCACAAACATGCAAAATTTGGAAATCGAACCCACGACCTCTCGGTCCGCGACGATAGATCGCCGAGCGTTTAACCCATTGCGCCACAAACGCATTTGCAGAGAGCTACACAGACGCGCCTTATATATCTAACACTCCTCCGTGTACCCGCGCTCTTGCTCGGGGCGGTGCCGCCGCCTACGAGCAGAAAAGAGAAGTACTGCATTATGACACTAACGCGCACCGACAGTGAACGCTTCGGTGGTCTCAGCACTACGACGCCTCGATGCCAGCATTCGAAGGGACGCTGGCATCAAGAAGCACTACCAACGCCACCTAGGTGGCGTTCACCGTACTCAGCACAGCGGAGCGTGGCCTCCGCAATTAGCTCTGAAAATGTTTCTGAAGTTGATCGCGGAGGCTGCAATTACGACGCGCTGTACGCGCTGATTTGACTCGGTGACGATTCAGTTACGTGCTTTGTCTTGCGCGTTGTATTAGTGTGTCAGTTACGTGATTCGTCTTTCGCGTTGTGCTAGCGTGTGCAGCGTAGTGCAGCTTCCATATGCACGACGGTTGCTCATGGTCATCGACGTTGGTAGTCGTGATGGAGGAGACGTGCCACCAGGCGTCAGCGTGGGTGCATCAACGCCTAAGGGCGCTTTAGCCACAAAACACCAATAGACATTATATATCAATGTGCAATAAACATTACACTACTTCTGTGAAGACACGTTTCACTTTCGTGTTCTATACCGATTCCTATATAAGAGGGATCAACCACATTTTTTTTTAATTCGTTCACTTATCTGCAGAAATTGAACATTTGAAAATTTCAACAAGATTAAAGCGTCAAGTTTATGAATCTGCAACACAACAGTAGCAAATGCTGGGATTCTTTACACCGTGTCTGCATAAAATGCAACTGGAATCAATACATTAATTAGCCGAAGGTGTTACCTAATCTGAATTTTGATGAATGTTATTAACAAAAAAGGTGTATTCTTTATATTAGGTTGCTTACCTAGTTTTCGTCGGCATTAAGAGCTATAGGAGCGCAGTTTACAACTTGAGATATTATTTTTGATCATGAAATTAAAACGCAAGGTTGATGTTCGCTCTTTCTTTTTTAGTTTACCTATTCTGTCGAACTTTAAAAATATTAATTACCATAAGTAAAAATCTACTCTCATGAGTCCCTATAGAAGGTAACCTTTGTTAAAATGGTTTTACCTTGCGTATTGAAAGATTTTTTGCATTCTGCACAATCTTGAATTGGGAGACCCCTAGGTAATCAGTAGACTCATTCCTTTCCTCCTAGAGAGAAAATGGTTCACTACAGAGATAGAAAGAGAGCGTGTTTGCGTTACGCAATTGGAGCTATCCAGTGAGCGAACACGAGTTGTTAAATCCCCGAAAATACCTTCACGAGGGGCGCAAGCGAAGCGTTCATCTCTGCGGCAGTAGCGATTCGGGCATACGGCCTGGCGAGATTGATTTTGGTAAGCTCAAAAGGGCTCTTACATATAGCCCACTGAACAGCACCGTAAGCCCGTGCACTGCGTTCAACGCATCCGGTTTGAGTGCAGACTAATTCGTACGCTTCACCGCTTCACGAGAACAGTAAGCACTAGCGAATTGCTATACGGTGAACACATTGTTAGTGTAGGATGCCGTCCAAGAGCAATCAGGGCTTATAAATCTGAACAAAATCGGTGAATTCGGCCTCTAATCCCAGGGCGCGTTATCACTTTCCTTACTGAAAAAGCAGCCTTGTTCACCAAGCATTTTCTATGCTAAAGCCCTTAGCAATAATTAGCGCCGACAACATGTACGGTCGACCACAATATTTTACAGACCACGGGATCGCAGAAAACGTTGCATTTCCGAGCAGTCTGTAACTGGCAGCCAGTATAACCGTGCGTAACAATGTTGTTAGCATATAATAGTGAAGGCTGGAAATGTGAATACCATCGGCTGCTTTGTCAGGCTGCGCAGACATTCAGCTTTTCCTCAGATCTCGTGGTGGTCGATAAACTTGTGTGGTCGGCTGTGCGTACACGTACGTATACGTGATAGCGAACATGTTGGCAATCGTGGCCGGTCAGGGGCAAACTGTTATTACTAAATACAATATTTGCTAATTCAGCTTTAGGAGCACTGCTTCCGATGATGCTCGTATGTTCCTGCTGCGGCCCCGTTCTCTTAATTGCTCGTCGAAAAACGTTGATTTCTTCGAGTGTATACTTGCAGCGTACTTTCGGTGCCACGTCGGCACGCCTGTTTCGCAACGCGATCTGGGCCCACGCAGTAATTTCCGGCTGCACTGCGTTGTGGTTTGCCTAAATAAGCCAACGAATCTCATTTTAGACCGAGACAACAGGGCTTCCAACGCGCGTATCACGTCGTGCGATGCTTGCGCCGAAAATACGCACGTAATTCCCGTCACGCGCAGCCATAGCGGTTTCATAAACGTACGGTGCTATGTGCGCATGTTAAGTTTTCAAAGCACGACAGACGCGAAAGCGCTTACGCTTGAAGCGGAGAAGCAAATCTCATTTAATGTGATTTAGGCGTGCATCCGTAATATATTAAGAAACGGGTGTCTACGATAGCGCCACGCAATATCACTGGCGTCTTAGAGGTAAACATTCAACTCAGTCTCCATCTCAGATGCGCCGCGGAAGTCGTACGAAGTATAGAAGCACCAGTGTCCCTGTTAATCGACGAGAGCACGGGCTGAGTCGTTATGCGTGATACATTTGTGAGATTGCCGCGCCGTTGAAGTTATTCTGTTGGTCCGTTTCATAGCGTCTCCCCCTTTTTTTTTTTCCTTTTGTGTTTCATTTCTAGCGTTCGTCTTCGTTGCGCGTAAAATCCCACTGAAACACAGATATGAATGCCATGATCCTTCTTTTCTTCGTCATCTGGACCGTGCTGTTTACGACGCACCACATCACACGTCGGAAGGACTCCTTGACGGAAGAAGAAAGGCGGTGAGACCTGTACTATGTGCTTAAAGCAGCCTAAAGCAGACCAACCTTCACTTTACGTTCAGCAGTGGGTGTCTAGGAGACTGTGATGCAAACTTGCTTTGCTACTTTTAGCAAACTCTGCTATAGATTTTTTTGAGCTTATGACGGTTTTTTTTTTGTCTTTGTTTTTCTTTATCTTTCTATTGTTACTATTATGAGAAATATAGTGACCGTCACCCTTTAATATTGACCAAAATGCAGCTTTTTGCAACTGCCCTCTCCTCGTATGTTTAAGGGAAATACAGTAAACTAAATGTCTTTCTTTTATTTTCATTTCACTAAAAAACATGCAATCATTGAGGCGGTTTATTTTTATGTCAGCAAGTTTGAAATAGTATTTTTACAATATTGAGCAGTATTTGGTACACCTGGAGGAGCAAAAAGTGAAGTTGTGTAAATATGGCCAGCCAGTGTAGGGAAAAAAAGACGTTTGGAATACGTTTGTGCAACGCAATTGCCTCCCTCTGAGTATTCCTGCCCGTTGCTGCCTAAGCATCTGCAAGGAGCTTCATTTCATGTAGAATAAACACGGGCACACAGCCTGGGGTTTCAATTCAGCATAGTTACATGACGTGTTGAGCGCTATCCCTATATTTTGTATTAGAGCACTGCACGGGCCGATTTTTTCGGCCAGTGCCCGGCCCGGGCCCGTTTTTACGTTTGGCTGCCCGCCCGAGCCCGACCGAAAGTATTATGGCGAGACCCAGGCCCGGCCCTGGCCCGGATATAATCTACATTGCCCGCCCGGCCAGGCCCGCAACCCGTTCACCTTAGGCCCGAGCCCGGCCCGAAACCGGCCCGAACCCGGCCCGAGACCGAAAAAGGTCACCGAGCGGCATTTAAAAAAATAAAATAAAGAAGAGAATGAGAGAAATTCATTCTGAGGCATAAATGCATGTCATATGCAATTTGGAACACCATTTGAGCGGTCTGAACGCAAATACCAGCGCTCGATGTAGTACCAATGACCCTGCCGAGCAGTACCGCCAGCAGTTTCCAACGGCGAGACCTTGATGCGGCCCAATCCACTTCTATCGCAGGGCTGCCACAGTATTTTTCCACGTCGGGCGCCACACTGCAAAGCATGTGCCGCCCCAGCCGCTCGTCCCACTCAACCGTATTGTAGTACACTCTAGCCGAAGCGCAGCCGCAACCGGTCGTGAGCGCAGCGCATGGATCGAGTAAATGGAGAAAGAAAGCTTCTCGTTCCCCCATGGTGCAGCGTAATGCGCTGCTGCTAGGCGGCCGGTTAAGAACATGCGTACAATCATGGATGGACGCAGTGCCATAATTCAGCCGCGTGACGAATTATCCTATCTTACCAGTCTTGGTTTTACCAATTCGCCTTTGAAGAATCAGCAAGTCGCGAACGCGCTTGCACCACGCTGAAAGCATTAATTACATTGATTTAGGTAAGGAATACAATGGCATCCATTAGTTTGAGGCGACTTCGGTCTTTCTGGACTTTTACATTCTGTTCAAACAGCGCAAAATATGACGGAAGAAGAAAAGGGAAGTACACAGGAGTAGCACTGCTAGCTGCCAGCTGCGCCGGGGCAACAGGTTTTTCAGAGTCGAGACGCGCGAGGATAACTGGCTGCACGTTAAATGCCCACCACCCGAAAGTCCGAGCCCGGCCCGGGCCCGCATCAACATACCTGAGCCCGGCCCGGGCCCGGGTCAAAAAGCACATGCCGTGACCGAGCCCGGCCCGAGCCCGTGAAAAACTGCCCTACCCGGCGTGGGCCGGGCCGGGCTCGGGCTTTCGGGTAAGCCCGAGTCCGTGCAGTGCTCTATTTTGTATTAAGAAATCTCAGAATTAGGCAGATAGAAATAAATGTTGGGGTTCACCGCCCTCATACTGTAGCATAGTGGGTCATGAGGAACGCCATAGCGCACGGTTCAGAATTAAAATTTACCACTTGGAGTTATTTAACGTCCAATTGAAACACGGTACACGAGCGTTTTGCATTCCGCCTCTATCGCAATGCAGCCGCTGCGGCTGTGAATCCCACCCGCGACCTCGTGCTCCGCAGTTAAACACCATAGCCACTGAGCCACTGCATCAGGTGTAAATCAGGCTGAGTAAAGTAAGACGAGATCTGAACAATGCGCCACTTGTCCGCGCTAATGGTTTCTCACTGACAATAACAAGTGCGGTTAGAGCAGTTAATGAAAATATAAGCTTGTTTGACACTCCTGTAGGCTGATGAGTCAGCTCATGCTACTGTGGAGCTGGAAACAACATGCAATAAATGACCAAAACGTCACAGGTAGAGAAATGAACAAGAGAGAGAGAGAGAGAAGACAAAAAAACAGAGGGACAGGCAAGGAGGTTAGCCAATGTAAGTACCAGCTGGCTACCCTGGGCTGGGGAAATGGGTGAAGGGAATATAAGGGGATAGAAGAAACAAAAAAAAAATCAAGCAAGAAAAATTCACACAATAAGACGATGCTACATGCTACAACTTTCAATGTTGGTCGCACAATTCAGAAGTCCTTAAGAACTTGATGAGAGCACTTAAGGCCTTGAGTGCCGAAACTCGTCTGGACCAGTGTCTTGGAAGTTTTTCCTCTGTCAAGAGGCTATTTTCCGATTTTTCTAGCACAGTCGCGAGGACTTTTCTGGCCACATTGTAACGGGAACAGTGACAGAGGAGGTGTTTCATCGTCTCCTCGCAGCCACAGTTGTCGCAAGCAGGGCTGTCGGCCATTACAATGCGGAAGAAATAGCCGTTCGTGAATGCTACGCCGAGCCACAGGCGGCAGAGAAGTGTTGCTTCCGCTCGTGATAACACTGGTTCGTGAATTCACTGGTGTTCCACAGAGTCTGCGTAAGATCGCGTGCGAGGGAGCGAAGCCTTGTGGCTGCATCTGTTGTCGACAGTGGTATTGATATAACATAGGCACCGTCGGGGGCCAATCGGGCGGCGTCATCCGCACTGTCATTTCCAGAAGTTCCGCAGTGACCCGGTATCCACTGGTAGCTGGTGTTGTGCCCCTTGTCGATGGCTTGGTGGTGAAGTAGTCGTAAGTCTGCGACTAACGTACGGCACGTTAGGTCCGCGGTTGAAAGGGGACAGCAGACACTGGAGAACTGCCTTCGAGTCACAAAAGATTCACAAGGTAATTACGTAAAGTCGCATGACAAAAAACATTGTTTTGCAGGTTTGTTATTGCATAATGTTGTACATGGGAATGAGCTACGTGCACACAATGCGGTGCGTATTGCACCTTTCAGTCTCGTACGACAAGGGGCCATTGTAAACACATCTCTTTAAAATTATTACAGGTCACACTGGCATCAGCATTGCAACAGTAATGTTTGCTGAACTATACTGAAGTTTACATTACGACGAGGGACTGTGTTATCCATGATAGGCACGCTCGAATGCTTTAATATACATTCACGGCCCATTTCTGGAACAACCCATGTTATGTAGTTTCGGGTGGTTGGACATTAAACCTCGCAATTTAATTTCGCATCTGAAATAATTCGTCGTGAACAGGTGAACGAAGCATTTTTGCTCGTCAGACGCAAATTGCGAGAGACTATTCGACTCCTATGGAAGTCCTCGAGGTTTACTCGTGTAACTGGGCAAAGAAGCACACGTGATTCCACGGGACTCAATTCATCGCTTATTTCCGGAAAAGGAGTGTTCATTTTTCAAGCGTGTCGAAAGGAAACAGAATAAAGAAACAGATAATATGAAGAGAAACTGCACTAATGCAATTGGAAGTCAGGAGCATATCTGCGCTTCCATTAGGAATGCCTCGTCTGCAAATATTTGTTATGAGGGACACTAAAGCGAAATGTAACTTCAGCTGTATTATTAAACTGCATTACGCGAATGCCAGAAAAAAGAAAGAAGTCACCATTGTGCTTCTTTAAAGTAGCCAAATACTGAAGCGAGCAAACTTGGCTGATCTCTACTGCGCCACAACGGCCTAAATACGATAAAAGTCTTTCGACATCCGTGACGTCACCCTAACATCAAAAAGCCTGTAGGCTTCTGCGCGAAATTAACAAAAATGTACCTTCTCTAACTTCTTCCTTTTGTTGTCTAGTAAACAATTTTTTACCGCGAAAATAACGAAACGAGCGTTTTGGAAGAAAGCTTTAGCAGTAGAAACTGATTTAGTGTATTTTTAGTTGCCCTTTATTATGCCAATGTCAAATATTTACTTTTTTTGCCACCGGTCATATAGTCGTCAAATTTCGCCCAAGCTACTTAAGTCGGATAAAGGACTTGCTTGTGCTACGTAGTAATGGTCGAATACAAGCGCTGTGTTCTGTTTGTGTCCCTTTCTTAGCACGCCATATAAAATCTCCTTCCAAGTTTGCGCATAAACCAGTGTAAGCCCAAACCCACCTTCATATTACTCTTTCCTGTTCTCCTTTGCTTCCGCAGGCGATTGGACGAACCGCTCTTCCTGACGCCATTTTTGGAAGCTAACGACACAGAAAATGCGCGACGCCTCAGCAAAGTCACCCTCTTCGAAGATTACGGCATTGAAGCGCACTCGGGCTACATCACGATTGACAAGACTCTAGGCTGTCACCTTTTCTTTGTACTGACAAAAACAAAGGTAATATATGGCGCGTTTCCTGCTGCGTTTGATTTTAGCCATTTTGATGGTCGTGATACCTCTCAGCATGGGGCATTTTCCATATTTTGCTGAAGCTATCAGTAGAGTTCCAATTTGGTGAGTCTTTCCAGGTAAAAAAAAATGGCTGAAGTTTAACTCTTTTAAACTTAGCTATCACGAGCGAGAGGTCTGTCTGGCTTGGTTTTTCAAATACTTTGCACACAGTATTTCATTAATGCACGCTTCCGCGCTTGGTAAGCTTCTCTATAACGTGTTGATCTGGCCTCCCTTTGCTCCGGTGTTTCAGCAGCCAACTTT